>NC_134030.1:16842109-17143109 GCF_964204645.1 Tubulanus polymorphus | reverse complement strand
CATTTATATAATAAAAAAATTAAAATTTAAAATATAATATTCCTCCGATTACAATTCCTATACAAGTTAAAGCTAATTTAGTATTTTCATGTAATTTATTGTCATTATCAGTTTTAATTATATCATGTTGAATATTATCAGTTTTAATATTTTCTGTAGTATTGTAATCTTTTATTTTGGAATCATTATCCAATTTAATATTCTTAGTTTTAGTTTCTGTTGATTGAATATGTTTTTTAATTTTTTCACCTTCCATTAATTTTGGAGCAGTGATAATCTTTTTATTTATATCATTCAATCCAAATGAATTATTTATTGTTGCAGTTTTAATTAGATTATTATAACCAATTATGTTTCCCATCTTTAATACTAAATCATTAGAAATAATTAATAGATTAGGGCCTATACAATAATTTAATCTAATATGTGATTTATCTAAATAATTTTGATATCTTACAATGTTTTCTGGAATCGATCTATTTTTATCATTATGTATGGAATCTTCAAATAATACTTTGAATTGTTTCTGTGTATCAAATGATGTATTTAAATTTCCAATTATTGGGGATCTTGTTTCAACTTGCGCACCTAAAATACATATCAAATAAGTTCTAATAGATTGATTTATTCTTTGTATACCTGATTTTGTAAAACCTTCATTATTTTCTAAAATGAAATTAACCCAACCATTATTGTTTTCTTGTTTTAAATTATCATAAAATGTCGGTAATTTATTAAAATTTAATGTTTCTAAATCCTTAGTTTCTATTTTACCATAACCTAATTTATGACTATAGATATTATACAAACTATTAGATGGTATGGGAAGTGCACAATATTCTGCAATCTTTTTAGGGCAAGGAAGTGATCTTATTGTTCCAATTTTTGTTCTAAAATCAGAATTATTTATATCTATATTAAATTCATTGCAAATCTTATAAAACTTAGATAAATTAATATTATTATCTTATTCTTTGAAATACCTAGATCCTGGTAAAGCACACTCTAATTCATTTAATATTATTCTGATTTGAAAGTATGTATGAAATCTAAATAAACTTTGAATTAATTTATATTTAGAATTATTCAAATGATCAATCCAACTAATTCCACATCCTGTTGTTGCACAATAAACAGCAAAATTTAATTGGTTCTGCCAATACTTCATATTAGATTTTAATAACCATTGTTTTTCATCTTTCAATTTTTTAAAATTAATTAAATATATATGAAATATATTTTCCATCTTTGCATTAAAATTATAAGTTTCAGTAACATAAATTTCTAAATTAGTTAATGAATCTAAAACTTCATTTCTATATGTAATATCTTTATTAAAATCCATTGCTGGAATATTATATTTAATTGATTTATTATATTGGAAAGCTTTTGGAAAACTATCTACCATTTATATGATTAAAAAATTAATAATTTATTAATTCTTTTAATAATTTATCTTGTTCTTCAACTGTTATATGACCATTTAAACTTATTATATAATCTAGTGTATTCTTTAATTTATTAATTTCTTTTATATTAGTTTTAATTTTTTCTTTATTACTTTTTATATTTAATTTTGAACTTATACCGGTTAAAACACTTGAACTTAATCCTAACACACCAATTGATATAGCTAAAGGTGTTAATGGGCTGAATATTGCTAAAAATGTTATTACAGAACTAATCGTAACCGAACCACTTATAATCAAATAATATATAATTTTACTTTTTAGATATTTTTTCTTTTTAACTTTTAAGTCACTTTCAAATTCTAATATTTGTTTTTCTAAATATATTTTTAATTTAGTTTTATTTATATCATGAGGAATAATATCAATACTATCAACTTTATCTTCCATTTATTTAGAAAAAAAAATTACTAATTAGTAAATTTATATGCTACAAATATAACAATAACAGTTCCACCTAAAATCCATATTATTTCATATTTCTGTTGTTCTTTACTTGGGGTATAATAATCTGATAATTTAGGTTTGTATAGAAGTAATTTTTCTTTATTGGTTACTGCGTTATATAAACTCATTGCATCATCAACTGATTGAAAATCTCTATGTGAAATCTTCTGATCATATAATTCTTTGTTAATATAATCCATATAGTTTTGCCTCTTTTCTCTATATTCTTCTGCTGCTTTATTGTATTTCTCTAATGCTAAGTTATGTCTTCTTTGTTCTCCTAATGAACTATTTTTATCAATATGTTTAAATAAATATCCACCACCAGTAAATGCTAAAGCGTTAACAATTGCCGATCCTATAATAGTTATAATTGCAGAAGCCATTCATTTAACAAAAAAAATTATGCATTTATATGGGAGGAATATATTTTTGTTTTTCCAAATAATCAATAGTTAAATTAGATAAAGTAATTGCTAATGTTAACTTTAAAATATCATTTATATCAAATCTATCAACATTAACACTTCCCATTTTGAATACTTTTTTTAATACCATTGAATAACCAACAGTTCCAACTGATAGTAATGCTCCATTATATAATCCAGTTATTATCCACTTATTATCACTCATTTATTAATCAAAAAAATTACTATCTTCAAAATATTTAGTTAACTTATTTATGATTAATTCAACATTTATTTCATTACTAGTTTCATTTGTATATATTTCAATTATTATTTTTTTAATATCATCGATGATAGAATCTTCATCTAATTCATAAAATCTTAAAGATTCTCTAATTAAATGAGTAATCTTTTCTACATTTAAAGTTTCTTTATCTATTGTTTTTTCATACTTAAATGTTGTTTCATTAGGAAATGCAATATTTTTGATTTGTGTAATTACATCATTAATATTAAATTTCATTTCTTTCTCACGTTTAAAATCAAACCCAAAACATATACTCGGTCCAACAGTTTTATTCATTTATATAATGAAAAAATTACACTCTACATCTTATAACTAATTCATATATCACAGGAAAGTTATATAAATCAATTAAATAACCATTATGATTTCTTATTTCCAATTTGAAATTATTGAAATGTGGAATGCAAGGTTTAAAATCACATTCTGTTAAATTATAATTTATTTGAGTTCCAAATTGTTTTACATCTTTTAATGGTAAAATATTTAGTATACTAGAATTGCAAGTTTTATCTTTAGTTGCTTCAAATGTTTTTGTAGGATCAAATAAATTGCAATAAATATAAAAATGCGTAAAAGGTATTCAATTTGATATACCGCGTGTGTTTTCAACAATAAGTTTATCTGGAGGAATTCCTAACAGTTTAGCAAGGATTTTTTACCACGTAAGCATGTTTGTTTGAATGTAAATGAGTACCAATATTTTCATCATCAAACTTTACTTTAATTTTATTAGAGCTCTCACTTTTTATGAATTCAATATTAAATTTAGAATCACTACCTAATCTAAACCGAGCTTTTCTATTAATTTCTAGCGCTAATCTTTCTAAATTATATAATCCTGGTGTAAGCATAAGTTGAATCCATTCAGGTTTAATTTTATCAAAAATAAAAAAGCTTCTATGTTCATCAGTTTTATCTGATACATTATAAAAAGAGTTACATAAACTTATATTTACTAATTTTAAATCAACACAATTCTTAAATTCTCTATCTAATTGAACTAGTAAATTATGTGATTTATAATTTGTAAGTTTTCTAGAATCAACAAATATTCTGTATTCTTTTAATTCTACCATTATTTATAACATAAAAAAATTACCGCTCATCACTAAAAATTAATTTTAATAAAATTTTTCCTTAATAAATGGATGAGAAGATAGCATGCGAAATTTGTGGTGAACTTCTAAGAAAAAGTAATATGGCTCGACATATGAAAAAACATGATGAAAATTATAAACCCCCTAAAATAAACTGCCCAAAATGTAATAAATTATTCTCAAGAAATTATGTTAAGAAACATTCAGAGAAGTGTAGAATTAATGGCGCAACGGCTAATGTTGATAGTAATGAAAGTAATAGTAATTCTGCTGAAGTTGAACCTGAAGTTATTTGGTGAAGACCTTTCTTATTCTATGATAAGGATAATATAAAAGATCATTTCTGTGAGCCTTGTCGAATAAAATATAACGCTGAAAATATAGAAGATTGGGAGAATCATCAATTTCGTAAAGTACATATAGATAAAATTTCTAATAAATTTGAAACTGAATTTAATGAAAGAAAAAATAATTTATTAGAAAAAATAAAATATGAGTAAACGTTACCAGATAATAAAGAAACAGTTGAAAAGTTAAAAAAACAATATAATGAATTAACAAGAAAAACATATTATTGTAAATATTGTAAATTGATTATTACAACAAGTAATTCTAATCTACATAATAGAACAATAAAACATAAAGAAAACGTAAGAAAATACCAGGAGCTTAATGAAGATCTATTACCAATAAATTATAAACGAAAATGTCCACAATGTAGTTATGCGACCTTAAGACAAGAAGGTACTGTGTTATGTGTAATGAATGTGGATGGCAAAAGAATTTATTGGGTGAAGAAAAAACTAGAGATTTTCTCATAGATCCAAAATTAAATTATCTAGATGAAATTTTTAAAATATTTTCTATGGAAGATCATACACCAGAATATATGCAATGGCTTGAAAAAATGAAAATAATAGAAAATGAAAATGGTGAAATAACTAAAAAAGATATTATAAAAACAATTATTCCGTCAACATTTAACACAAAACAAACGAAAATGTATTTATATTTATTATTTAACGATTATTATGAAAAACCTAAATTAACAGAAGAAGATATGGAAAATATAAAAAAAATATTCAAACAAATATTAATGTATCATTAAGAAAATAGAATAACAGATTCAATTAATTATGAATTCTTTTTAAATAAGATTGTAAATTATTTAAACATAGATATTATAATTCCATTTGATGAATTAACAAACAAAAAGAAACAAAGAGAGCGAGATGAAATGTGGAACAAGATAGAACTTTATTTAAATGAGAAAAACCTAAGAAGAACCTAAACAATTAAATGAAAATTAAGAAGCCAATAGTGATTTCGATTATGATGATATTGATTTTATGTTTTAATGACCATAAGGTAATGTTTTTATACCATCATCTAAAATATGCATTTTATCATCAAATGGATTTAAACTAGTTTTTTCAACTTCATTAATGTACTTCTCATGATCTTCTGATCTTAAACAATTCATTTTGTGTTTCATTACAATTGAGTTATATAAACACTTTATATAATCTTGAAATTCTATATGTTTATCAACCACATGTTTTGTTATTCCTTTTAACTTTTTAGCTTCATGATCTTTTGTTCTGTAACTATACATTTTACTTCTTATCCCAACAAATTCAATCATTTAATCACCCCCTAATTCATCTTTAAATTTACCAAGAATCTTTTTATTATCTTTGCTAAATAGTTCATGATCTTTGGGATAATTGCTAAAATCAAAATGATGTTTTAATGTTTTTAAGTCTTTTGTTATGTCATTTGTCTTGATTTTTAGTATGTACGCATCAGTATTGACCGCTATTAATGGAAATCCACAGTTAAATGTACCATCTTCAGTTGATAAATCATAAACATAATCTGTTGGGTTATATATTTCAAATAAATCTTTAACTTCTTCTGTTAACTCATTTTCTACATGGCTTAAATTAAAGCAATTTGGTTTAGATTTAATCAATCCAATATTCATATTAAAACCTAATGAATTGCATAATATATTCAATCCTGATATAGCAACTTTTCCTTTTTGAGCTAAAGATATTGTTTTGCGGTTTTTGAAACTTTTTGAACCATCTGCAGCATAGAACCCAATGAAGAACCATTTTCTTAAATTATTTTTTGCATTTAATACATAATCTGGAACTATCTTTTCTTTTGTTGAAGTATTACTTTTCACTATTGCATGAATATAGAATTCATTATTATATTTTATAGCAAAATCTTTAGGATTATTTACAAGTATTCTATAAACTGCTGATGATTTCAAAACATCCATGATTCTAAATGTTTTATGTGAATAAACTTCTTCACAGAATTTCTTAATTCTTTCTAATAATTTTAAGTCTTGATTGCATAAATACCAACAATATTTATTACCCCAAAATATAATTATACACACCTGCTGAACCATCGCCCATGAAAAATCCTTTGATAAAATATTCTTTTTCTTCTAATGTTTCGGGTTCTATATTATAAATATTATCAATAATTTCATTAAATGACATGATTCATTCTTTGGAAAAATCTTTTATGTAATAATTCATCTCCAATTTTTATATCAGTTGGTTTTATTTCATCGCCATTTCGTTTAATTAAACTATGATCTTCTGTAACATCTACAAATCCTAATTTAGTTCTAACTCTATAGATTTTGTTATTTGTTTTATGCCTAATAATATTCTTTAATTTTTTCCATCCATTTCTTGTCCAAACATCCATTAAACCATTTATTTGTATTAATTCTTTTTCTCCATATGAAATATAACATTCATTTTGTTTTGAAATTATTTCTGAAATTCTTCTTATCAATATTTTATCATTACATTTTAATAATATTGGGGTGTCAGCTGTTACAGAATCAAAATATAATATTTCAATATGCTTTTCCCCAAAAAGTGGTTGTAAAACATTATAATAAAAATCATACATTAATAATTTTGATACTTCTAAAACAGTCGAACCAATAAATATAGGTTTATTAAATTTCATTGATGTTCTTTTTAATTTAACTGCTGTTAAATAATCTTCAAATCTTTTATTTCCTAAATGTCTAGGACTTGATTGTAAATGCCTTAATCTTTCAGAATTATTTACTAATTCAATATCATTTCTATTTCTAATATTTTCGCATGTTTTACCATAAAAACTATTATTCATTAATTTGAAGAAATCTTTTTCAAAATCTGTTTTTGATAAGGTTCTCTGTTGAGTATTAAAATCTATATATTTTTCTAACCACTTCGATTGATTAAATTCAATATATCTATGTACTTTCTTTAATTTCATTCCTTGCTTTAGATAAAATTTCAACATTCTATAATGAACAATATAATTGTATTTATTATTTTGAGTAAGTATTAATTTTTCTGTAAAAACATGATCTTTCGGTTTTATGTTCTTCTGGTATTCACTTAAATAACTATCATCTACTGTTAAATGTTCTGGGCAAAAAGGCAAGTTTCTTGTTTTAAACTTTATATTTTCAGGATATTCTAAATCAACTACAAAGAAATAACCAATTGGTGCTTCATCTTTTAAACGCACAATTGCGCTTTCCCAATCAGTTTTATCATCATTTTCAACTTCTGTTAATATAAAATTTTTGTATGGTTGAGGTTGCATCATTGCCCAGCCATATAAATTATTGGCGTCAATATATAATAATTTATATTCATCATTTGCTTTAAAATTCCTATCTCCCATAACACCACTAATTCCACCTCTAATTGATTTTTCAAATAATAAAACCATGTCTGGTTCTTTTAATAAATCTAATTCTACATTTGTATATTTTAAACCACATTGCCAGGTTAAACCAGGACTAGAGTAGCAATAACAAGGATCAACATTAAAATGATTCAAATTAACTTCTCTAAATTTTTCAAATATGTCAGCCAATATCATAACATCTGATTTTAAATATAAATCAACTAATTCACCATGATTTTTCATCTTAAAATGGTTCCAAATATTTAATGTTCTATTAAACACTTCATCTTTCACATACTCCTCTTTTAATCGATCATAAAATTGATCTTTTAATAATTCTGTTACATTAAAATCATTGTGTGTTTTATAAAATGAATAAGGAATTGCACCTTTTTATCTCAATAATTTAAAATCTTGTTCATTTGGATAATAATATCGAGTTATTATAAAATCATTATCAACTAAACTTTTTGATAAATTATCTAATGAACTTGCTAGAAATCTATAAGAATCTAAAAATCTAATGCAACCAAATTGAAATGAAATATAACTTTCAGATGTTTTAGCTAATAGTTTAAAATCATATTTTCTTACATTTACGCCATTCATAGCATTATATTCTTCTATTTCTTGATTAATTGAACCCAATTTTCCTGATAATTGTTTTATAAATAGATGGGTATCATAGCCTGATAAATTATGAAATAATATTGGTACGAAATTAACTTTCTTAGCTTGTAAATTGCAATCTTCATGAGCAGCCCCACGATATTTTGAATTTAAATGATCATGATCTCTAACTTTTTTATCAAATGAATAAAAACGTTTTTCACAATAACAACAATGAGTTGCATAATTAAAATCAATTTCATCTTCTTTTGTCATAACTATTCTTTTATTTTTGTTTAATAATTTTGCAAAATCACTTTCTAATTCAATCATTTTATCACAAAAATCATTAACTACATTTTCACCTCTAAAAGAAATATATTGACTTTCATATAATTCAGGATAATTTGATTTTATATAAATTCCATAAGCAGCAGCTGTTTGATGAACTTTTTTAATTGTATTTATAATCGGTGGGTCTTCATTTAATTCATTTCCTTTATCCATTGATTTTAATAATTGCTTTTTGTTATATATTTCTTTTCTATCTTGATTAGTTAATTCTTTATTCAACGATTCAAAATCCCCATAAATTACAAATGGAACAATATTCTTAAATTTATGATTAGTAAATTTCAATTTATAATCTTTTTCTGTTGGTATTATTAATTTACAAAAATCTTTATTATCACATAATTCTTTATGTTTTAGTAACGCATTCTCAGTCATAAATTTAGATAAACATTTTCTACATAGATAAATTTTACGATGATGATCACTTTCTGTTCTAAAGAATAAATCAATTTGTTTTAACCACATATAATGTTCATTTTCATCTTTTTTATAATATAACAAATCTATAGCATTTTCATCATCATAATATTCTGTTAAATATAAAGCTTCCAATGTATAATCTTTAATATTTTCACCTTTTGTCTTTGGTAATTGCATTAATTCAAATACATTTATTTTTAAATTATTAACTTTTTCTATTTTAGGAATCATTTTTATAGTTACTGAATATTGATCAATTTTATATAATGTTTCATATTTCCGATAATCTGTTATTCTACAAACATTTTCCTGTGTTGGATGTAAGCAACTAATAATTGACCATAGAAAACATTTATTATCTTCATTTTGAATATTTATTACTGCTTTTGTTGTAAATGGTAATTTAATATAAGATGATGCTTTAATATCCTTTTCTGTTGTAAAGTTTGAATCATTTTTAAACATTTTATTACTTTTTGATGTTTTATTCCTTTTTGTATTATAAACATTTAAATCTAAATATATAATTTCATTCAATGTTAAGCCAGAACCCTCAAAATATCTTTCTTCAATATGACGTTTAAATTCATTAAATATTTTTTCTAACTTCTCTTTTGTTTGTGTTTTTGAAATTATTTCTTCAGAGTGTTTGAATATTATAATTCATTTTTTCTTCTGACTTTATAAAACTTACTTTCCCAGAGATACTAATTTTTGGATATTCAACATCTGTTATCAAATCTAGTATTTTTTCTATTATTTCATTAAATTTACTATAATCTTCTATTGTTGTTCCTTTAAAGAATCTAAATATAATAGCTGCAGGACCAATTTTACTATGTAATGTTTCTAAAATTTCAATTGTATCTTTTATTTCTAGTGAATCAATATAATTTCTAACATTTTCCATGTAAGGTTTATTTGAAATGGATTTAGTTTTTGAAGTTGATTTTTTTACTTGTTGAGGTTTATTATCAAAATATTCTGATCCTAAAACATTTTTATTTAAATTTTTATAATGTTTTTGTGATTCGAGATGTCTATTATAATTCCTTTTTACTATAAATTCATTACAAACTTCACATTTTATTTCATCCACATTCATATTTTCTAATCGTTCTTTTCTTTCATTAGAATTTTCTGGAGTTTCAAAATTTATTACATTTTTTATATGATTTGAAGATTTTTTATGTTTAGATTTATTAGATTTATCGATGTATTTTTTACAATATGGGCAATAATATTGATTTTTATTAACATTATTGTTTTCTGTCTGGTACTCACTCTCTCCCATTTATTAGGAAAAAAAATTACTTGTGGTGATGAGTGGTGTTTAGTACTCTAGTACTCTGATCTGAAACCCACATCTTCCAATTACTAACATCTGAGCTAATCGCCGAGTTGAACTTGCCGTTGAATACTGCAACACGATTAACCAAACACTTTGCACAAGGTAAGTGCCAGAAAAACAAGATGTTTTGGTATGGTAGGCATACTTACTATTCTATGATAAACAACATGATAATAAATTAAAGGATTGTACGTAATATTAGGCCAAAACAAAATATATGTGTGGTTACGGTCTCCCGACCGATTCAAATAAACTACCGCCGAGTCATTTTATTTTAGTGACTTCGTCATCAAAAGTTTTGGAGTAACCGTTTTTCATTGTTCATGTTCTAACATCCGGAAAATGCGCAAAAAAAATATAAAAGTCATCGATAAAACTTTTTCAAAATCGATATTTAACATGAAGATTGCCTTTAGAAGTTTGGATTGCAATCTTTATGTCTTGAAATTTAGGGATTATTATCGGAATGTGACTGCCATGTGAGCTAACATACAGTAAACCCTGCATAAGTCGTCATCGAATTAGTCGTATCATCACATCTCTCGTATAATCATTTTGGTCCCGATTTTCTTCTTTATACCTTATAGAATTATGCTTATAACTCGTACTTTATAAGTCGTATTTTCACGTAAGTCGTATCAATTTTAAAGTCCAAATCTTCTGGTTTCATTCAAAATACCGCGCGTAAGTCGTAGCCCGATATGCCAGCAGCAGATAAATTAAAAATACGCTACAATATTGCCTTTGTTTAGACTGTTACAATGTAACTTTCTTGTGGTAGGGCACGATATATAGGACCTGCACGGTCAGCTCAGGATACGACTGGGCCGGGGACTAACCACGCTGGAATTTGAGAATCGTATATATCGTATTCTCACGGGTTATTCGTGGAATTCGTTTAAAACCACGACTTTTAGATAACTCGTAAAAATATGACTTACACATAACTCGTACATCACGTAAGTCGTAGCAAAATCGTCAGTCCCGAGGGCTACGACTTATGCGGAGTTGACTGTATTTGACAGTTGAGCTACTACTAGCGCCATCTATCGAACATAAATTGAACCTGTTGCAAAATTTCACTCCAAATGCTACCATAAATCATTGGACATGTCTGTTGTCTAGTCTCTGTTGAATTGTAATAAGGCTTATATTTTTTACAGTGTCGGAGTCTCTGATTCAACAGGCAATAAAAAGTCCTATTGATAACTAAGATATTTTTTTGTAAACATTTGGAGACCTAGGTATAATACATCATAGTTTTACACATTTCTTCAGCTTCAAAATTTTGATACTGATGAGAGGGAAACAAGGGTTATGATGATTTATAATTACCAAGTAACACATCAAAAAGTTCTTGAATTAATATGTATGTTTTTTACTTGTTGGTGAAGGTTCTTATATTTTGTTTTGGCCTTATGTCACACTAGGAGGGTGTGGGAGTTGACATTCTATTTTACACTGGTCTTCCACTCAATTTGTATTCCACTTTCGAATTTATTTGTTATTTCAATTATAAGATTACCCATTTCAGGTTACAGCTGTAGACGTAGTAAAAACACAGTCATCATGAAAAAATCAGCAATAGTAGTTCAGCAGTCAATTATCAGACGACACAACCACTTACAATATCAACTGATGGTAGCAATGATGACAACCATGGAAAGCAGTATCCCATTGTTGTTAGGCTGTTTAATGGTATTACGAAGAATGTGGATTCGGAGCTCCTGTCTGTACCAACTATTGATGGCAGATCAACTGGTAAGTTTCGTTTCTGAATTTTTTTTTAATAGGGAAATACATTGATTCATCTTCTTGAAATAGATGTTAAACTAACCTAACTATATACTTACTTTCGGTTTAATTTCGGGTGAAAATATTTTTAAACTTTTAGACAGTGAGCTCAGTAGAAACAACATTAAGTGGGAAAACTGTCTTGCATTGGGATTAGACAATACGAATGTGAATGTGGGCGATAAGAATGGTGTGATTGCTTTTGCCAAGAAGAAAAATCCTGATATTTACCTGTTAGGCTGTGTGTTGCATTTGGTCCACATTGCAGCACGGAAAGCTGCTAGTGCACACCTACCTGGTATTGATGATATATTAGTTGATGTCTTTAATCATTTGAAAATGAGCGATAAAAGGCAGTCGGAACTTGCATCTCTAACTACGGAATGTGGACTTGCACCAAAACCTGTTCTTGAACATGGCCAAACAAGGTGGCTAAGCATTGGAAGGTGATTATGTAACTATATATATATAACTGTTAGTTTAAATGGAAAATCAGGATTCATCTATTTGTAGGTAAAAAGTTGTAATTCAATATTTAAAGATAATCGTTATGTATTACATATACTTTTCAGGTGCATTGAAAGGTTGATTTACAATTGGGAACCTTTGAAAAAGTTTTTCAACAAAGAAAAAGCTTCAAACGCTGCTGATAATAGACCTAACCAAGCTTATGCAAAGAGCCAATCACTCTGTGAATTCTTCAGGTCGCCTACTAATAAGTTGTATTGCCTTTTTCTTAATTACGCAGTACATGTCTTTGATGACATACTACTAAATTTGCAGTCCCAGGAACCAAACATTTATCTCTTGAGGAGGTCTATCAAAGCCTTAATTGGAAAAATCCAACAACGATTTTTAAAACCGTCTGCACTGGTAGGATTTACTTTTGATAAGGTTCAGAATAAGTTGAATTACAACAGAAAGCCAAATCATTTGATCATGATAGGTGATGAAGCACAGTCATTTATCAAAGATAAAGACAAAAACTATTTGAAGGACACAAGGATCACGGATTTCTACGCCAACATAGTCAAATACTATACAAGTCTGCTGGACTATATGTTGGATAAACTCCCTGTATCTGATAAGTTGCTTCACTGCTGTGAGGTTGCTGACATATCGTTGAATGAAAGTGTTCCTCAAAGTCATCTCGAATTCTTTTTAGATAGGTTTCCGTGTATCATACCACATGGTGTAGCCAAAGAAACTATTCTGGAGGAATTTTGTTTGTACCAAGTAACTGATTTCCGCCATATTACGAAAGAATTGACCAATTCTAATATTGAGAAAGTGTGGCAAAAGGTTGGATTATATGAAGATGGCATTTATTCAGAACTAGCAACATGCATGCTTCAACTGTATGCCAAAAATCCAGCCCTTGAGTTAACATTACCAGAACAAAGAAAGTCGGTGAAATCAGAAGACCTGTTGTCTTACCTTGAAATGTATGAAATTGTTTGTAATGATAGACTGAAAGACCAAGTCACTAAACAATTTAATGAATATGTTCATGATGGTGAGCTTATTGCGACGATAAATGTATCTAGTAAGCCGAGATTAGATAGTGTGTGGTCACAAATTGGCGCAGTTGAAGAGTTTGATAGTTGCTTATTCAAGAATTTGAGTTCTGTAATGTGCAGCATTCTGAGCATACCTCATTCAAGGGCACATTGTGAACGGATGTTCTCATGTGTGAGAAAAAATCGTACTGATCAGAGATTTTGTTTGGAAGACAAAACGCTTGAAGCATTGTTAGTGTTGAAATCCAATCCAAGTGAAATTGCTTACACAGATCAGGGATGATAATTTTCCGCCGATCGGCGGATTTCCGCCTTTTCAATCAATTTTTATCATTTCTCAGATCAATGCATATCCGTTGAAAAAATGGGGTGGGGGTTAGGACGATGACTGTGGTTTTCCAGCATTGTAAGGATAGATTGGCATGACCATAAAATCGTTTCCCGATCTATTTTTAAATGCGATCATTTAGCGGCATTTGTATACTAACAAAGTTTTCTCTGTCGGTTGGCGAGCGCGTGTCTGGATATATGTATATACATGTATCTACATTATTGATTTTTCACCGAGCGGTGGTCGTTTTTAATAGTACATGCTTGTGTTTTAAACACGTGTGCGTAGTGTGAAATTGCGATATAGAATCATGTGGAAAATTGTTGAGAGAGTTGGGACGATTGACCCCAGGACAATCGACCAAAAAGAATTTAAAAAAAACCTATGGAAGTGGGATTGGCTGGAGAAAATGGTTGATGGGATTCCTCTCGCTGACTTCGTGAGGAAGATAGACATACCGGGGAAAGCTTATTGTCTCTGGTGCCAAACAGAAATAAAATACGGAAGTAAGGGTCGAATTGCGCTTGAAAACCACGCTAAAACTCAGAAACACGTTGACATCGTCAAAGAACGGAGATCTAATTACGTACTTCCAGGTAAGTAGGCCTACGTTCACATGCCACACAGGTTAATATTTGTAAATAAAATTAGACGATTTTCAAGTTTTTCTTAAATTGTAAAATCAAACCGAATAAAGAACTAGAATTTGCATTCACTTTCAGGTAGTTCGGGAGCCGATGTTGGTCGATCTTACGGGATCTGCCCAATATTCCAAAATCCAAATAATGAACAACAGGCCGTTACGACGACCGCTAAACCTAAAGTCCCAATATCGGACCGGGTCGTAAGCCAGGAGGCTTTAGTTCTTTCATATATTGCTGAAAACTCATTGCCGTTTTCTCAGTCTCCAAAATTGATTGAGTTGGCAAAAGCACTTGCCATGGATCGGGCAGCATTAAGCAAATTGTCTATGGGTCGTTTAGCGGCTTCATATAAGATGCGACTGGGTCTGGCGCAAACCACCGAAGAACAGTTAGCGGATGAACTCAGAAATACGTTCTATTCACTAAACATCGATGAGGCTACAAGCCAATCCACAAAAAAAGTTCTGTCGATCCTTGTCAGTTACTTTAGTGAGAAGGAGAGACAAGTTGTTGTCAGACATTTGGCCTCATGTAATCTTATTTCTACCACTAGCGCATCTGTTTATAGTGCTTTGGTTGAGGTTTTCCAGCAGCGTGATTTAGATTATAACCGATTAATGTCTGTCCTCCTCGACAGCTGTAACGTCATGAGAGGTAGTAAAACTGGCTTGGAGAAGTTAATAAAGGATAATTTGGCCCAGCATTTGCTTGACATCGACGGTGATTCGATACATCACACTCACAACGCCGCGAAACATTTCACAAAAGAATTTGATGGATTCATAGAGAAATTGATAACCGATATTGCAAGTGATTTGCATTTTTCTAAGGACGTAGAAAACTGGCTCCAAATTATCCTTGATCTCTTAGGCATTGGGTTTTCGATGCCCGAGCGGTACGTCGGAACCCGATGGCTATCGGTCCATGATGCGGCGTCAGACCTTATTCGCAAAATCGATGGATATACTCTGCTGTACTATGGATTTATACAGAAAGACAAAATCGTGTATTTGGCTCTATGTGTTGACATATATCGCAAATTTAACTTGTCTGAACCCACGAAAGATGAGATCAAAAAAATCTATGTTGCTGCTGCCGCCAAATGGAAAAATCTGACAGCGGAAGGAAAAGAAAGAAAGCTACGAATTATCGATAAACTCATCATTCAGCGTAAAAAGCTTAAGCTTTATGTGCATTTTTACACGGCGGTATTGCCAGTTCTAAAAAGATATGTACTCTTATTCCAAACTGTTGAAGAGCCATGTGTCCACAAGCTCAATGATGAGCAATGTCAATTATTCAGGGATTTCATTTCCCTTTGTGTTAAACCATCTGCAATTCCTGAATCGGATCGAAAGTTGTCTTCTCTGATAATCTCAGAAAACCTCCTGCCAACCACTGAGATGTTCATAGGCGAATCTGCATCCCAAATAATTGCGGGGGAAAATAAATCATCCCAGTTTGTCAAAGACTTTCATGATCGTGTCGAGAGGGCCTATCTCAATACCGCCCAGTACCTCGCTAAAAAAATGCCTATCGACAATAAACTTCTCCGGTATATCTCGGCAATAGACCCAAAATGCCAGCGACATGAAACGGCACTGAAATATATGAAAAAACTCCCACAATTAGTCGTCAATGTTCTGGCTAATGAAACGGAGATCAACTGTTATAAATTAGAAGTGCATAAATTCCACTCGGATTCCAGTCTGCCAGCAGCAGTTGATAAAGATGGAAAGCAAGTTAGAATCGATTCCTGGTGGGCTGCTGTACATGATTTGGGCAAATATCCATACCTCTGTCGCATGGTATTTGCTTTACTTAGCTGTTTCAGTTGCCCAGTTGTCGAGAGCTCGTTTAGCATTATGGGCGAAATTCTGAACAGCACAACCAATAGACTTCATGTCAAATCTTTCAGCGCAATCCAGAGTGTGAAATACGGATTAGGCAAAACGTCAGCTGTAGACTTTTTCAAAAGAGAAGATATTCTTCATGACCCTGTGTGTCCAAATCTCGTTAAAAATATGAACACTGCAGCTAAACGATACAAGGATGAATTGCAGGGTGAAAAAGATAAGAAAGCGGCTCGTATGGAGGAACTTCAGGCTAAAGAGGTTAAGAAAGTTTCAAAACGCAAAGCCCGCGAACAGTGCATCTCAGCTGCAAAGAAAGCCCGAGAGGCACATGTATCTGCTATGCGTGCAAAACAACGACAAGCTAAAAGACATAAGCAGATGGAACTTGTAAGACTATTAAAAAAGAAGTAATCTCTGGCTTGTCCACTATTGGAAAAACATTTATGTGTTTTGTTAAATAAAATGATGCCGACTGACTGTACTGACTATGTACATGTAGTATGTTTAGATTGGTAATGATGTGTACATGTGTTTTATAGAATATTTTTCCAAACCTTACTTCGTTAGAAAATTCATAAGATAACCCACTGTTCTATTTAAGTTTTTTTTATGGAAATCTAGCTTGTTGTGATATCAGTTTATTAAAAATTAGTGCTTTAATGATGCATGCTGGAAAATAAAGTCTAATTCAATTATCTATTGCGTGGGCAAGTGATCGTCGCTTTCAAGAAGATTGATCAATGTGGGATTCGAACCTACTAGTTACATTATAGTTGTCTCTGCATCAATTATGTCCCTGCCGTCTTGGAACTAGCAGTGTGTTGTGTAAAACATGGACGATGTTGTTTGATTTTTTGGCTTTGCTGAGTGAAATTTCAATCGGAAAACTGCTGAAAAACGATCTGAGATGATGTGAAAATCAAAAATTTTCTGGGGGAGGGCCCCCAGACCACCCGTAATTACTTCGCGCCTACGGCGCTCGTTTCCGCCTTTTCAATAATGGTCTGTTATCATCCCTGACAGATAGTTATCTTGATGAATTAAAGCATGCATACTCTCATTCTTTGAAAAATTAACTACATTCGAGATAACTGCTGGTGTAAATCTCAATGTGGTTAGTTTAGTTTAATGAAAAAATGTGTTCCTTATTTTTGCATTTATATGATCACTTCATAACAGTTTAGATTAGAATAAAAGATACAATTATTATTAGAAGATTGTTTTACTTCATTTATATTCTGTGACAATGTAGACATTTTAAAAGTACTCTGAGGAAGTGAAAACTACGATTTTGACAGAAAAGCAGAAGTCAAAATTACTCTTAGAAGAGTCTGAATACGATCTAGGAAAAATGACAAAAAACTACTGGCCCTACTACTACTGAAACTACTGGCAGCAAAAATTCTGGGTAGGCAGGTCTGCGTTACCATTATGAAACCTAAATAATGTTAACCATTCAGCGTCATTTTACAAACGACAACCGTAAATCGATGTGCAAAACGTCACAGGTCTATGTGTACACATACAAGCTATTTGGCCACATATTATTGACAAAGATGTAGAATGGCTCCGTGATTATGTAATGCCCTCTATTTGAACGTCGAAATGTTATATTGCATTGAATATCATGAGAACACTTACTGTAATAGTAAAGGATGTATGATTATATCAGGAGCGGCAGGCATAAATAGAAATGATAAGTAAATCGGATTATTCGGTTAAATGGCGGATGTATACACGATTTGGAAGTCCGATGTAAAAGTCAGACCCTGACATGACGAAGCTATCTACGACCTGAGTAGGGCATCAAGCGGTCTATATAAAAACGTGTAAACATATAATTTCAATATTCAAATGTTTTAGATATGTTCGATATTAGGGGTACGCAGGTTTCCTGAGATTAGCAATTTATAATAGCATAGCTGTCATATACGGCTCCGCGTCCACTGATGGCATGTGTATTAGGTGACAATTCAATTTGTAGCGGTTGTAGTGTAAACATATAAAATAGTAATTCAGGTAGTGACTGCTGTTGTCCATAGGTAGCGTAGTCGTAGTCGCTCTGCTGTGCCGGGGCGCTCGCAACACGAGTCCGCCTGGGTCGACCGCACTCGGGTAGTGAATACGGCAAGGAGACTCTTGTCTTCCCCAGGAAAGTAAATGGTATAAAATATGTAGAATCTGTTCCTCTATTGAAAAATGTCGCTAAAAAGGGCGCTTAAGCAGTACGCTCTCCTCCAAACAGTCGCCTCCCTACACCACGTAGCCTTAATCTGTGTGGCCAATACAGACCCCCCAACCCGCTCTCCTCAAGAGTAATCTGCTTTAGGGGCTTTCCTCGGACGAAACTCGCAGTGTTGATTACTCGGCGGATATGGCTACCCCCATTCCAAGTGCCCTCTCGCACATAGCTGTCCCCCGTCATCTCAGGAGCTAATTGCGACTCATGCCAGATCTGTCAAACTAGTCGTATGCATAAGTGTTGTCCGTAGCGACGGCCAATAGGGGAACGATCCTCACGTAGAACTAAATGGGTTCGATGCAGCAGGAAAACAACAGAAATCTTCGTCCTTTCTTCCAGTGCCGGCGAATGAAATAAACGCAAGATTCGAAGTTTGATTGGAATGTAGTACGAATTATTAAATATATATATTTTCTTATAATACAAAGTTCATCGTTCTTGATGCCAAGGGGACATCATGTCCACACGCAAAACACCTTGATTCTTTACATTTCGATACATAAAAAGAATGTGCCCTTCATGGCTTGCAAAGCCTTGGTACAGTCAATGTACGGTAGCATACAAAAGAGACGACCGAACGTCAAATAGAAGCGGTGGCGCGGCGGACTCCGGCGTGTATCTAATATAACTTAGGTCTCAGTAAACGAGCGTTGAAGCTAATCAACGATTAAGATGTTAACGACGGAGCGTCAAATAGTTAACGACGAGCGTGGTCGTTTATCAACGATAAGAATTATATGACGGAGCGTCAAATAGTTAACGACGAGCGTTGTTTTCAATCAACGATAAGAATTATACGACGGAGCGTCAAATAGTTAACGACGACCGTTGTCGTTAATCAACGATAAGAATTATACGACGGAGCGTCAAATAGTTAACGACGAGCGTTGTCGTTAATCAACGACGGCGCGCCAAATTCAAAATGTCGTTGACGCGAACTCGAAGAGTCGAAATTCAGAGGCGACGTCAAGAAGGAGATGAAACGACCGCGTGTTCGTTCGAAAAAGGAGTGATACTGAATACAGGCGATTTTCATGGCCAGCAGAAATGACATCTCGGAGTAAGATTACGGAAATAGCACAGAAGATATACCATACTATTATTATTACTATTACTATTACTAATTACAGCGACGAGAGCGTTAAGATGGCATCGTCAAAGGATTGAATTTAAACAGACGATGAATTAACGGAGAATTTACAATATTTACAGGATTGTAAGTGACGAGTTTATCGGCAGCCCATGGCCGACGACTACACGGCCCCAGGGTGCGTCGGCACCCGGGACTCACTGAGGGCGGGATGTCAAAAACCACTGCAGCGATCCCGGGGTCAGACGACCCGGAGGCCCGTGTCTTAAATAGAAAGTAAAATTGTCTTCTTACATGATCTGTACGATTTACAGCGTCCGATTCGTAAAACGGTGAAGAGGCAGCAAGAGAGAGTTTCTAATGTGGCTCTGCCAGAGCCAAGTTGCCAATGAGCGCGATTGCACCAAATTTATAGTTTTCATGCGGTCAACGCACGCGGTGATTGGTCAAGCGAGACGAGCAGTGATACGCTCCGCGGACAAAGTAGAGCACGCGAAATCATTCGACCGTGACGAATGATAAAACCCTAACTTAAATCATTTCAACTGTCAAACAATTTATCATTTCAACTGTCAAACAATTTATCATTTCAACTGTCAAACAATTTATCATTTCAACTGTCAAACAATTTATCATTTCAACCGTCAAACAATTTATCATTTCAACTGTCAAACAATTTACCATTTCAACTGTCAAACAATTTATCATTTCAACTGTCAAACAATTTATCATTTCAACTGTCTAACAATTTAACATTTCAACAGTCAAACAATTTATCATTTCAACTGTCAAACAATTTATCATTTCAACCGTCAAACAATTTATCATTTCAACCGTCAAACAATTTATCATTTCAACCGTCAAACAATTTATCATTTCAACTGTCAAACAATTTACCATTTCAACTGTCAAACAATTTATCATTTCAACTGTCAAACAATTTATCATTTCAACTGTCTAACAATTTAACATTTCAACAGTCAAACAATTTATCATTTCAACTGTCAAACAATTTATCATTTCAACCGTCAAACAATTTATCATTTCAACCGTCAAACAATTTATCATTTCAACTGTCAAACAATTTATCATTTCAACTGTCAAACAATTTATCATTTCAACTGTCAAACAATTTATCATTTCGACTGTCAAACAATTTATCATTTCAACTGTCAAACAATTCATCATTTTAACTGTCAAACAATTCATCATTTTAACTGTCAAACAATTTATCATTTTAACTGTCAAACAATTTATCATTTTAACAGTTTATTAGATATCTAAATCATTTAACTCAATTCAATAATTATAATGTAGAATTGTTACTCTTTACGCCAGTTTTTATGTTTAATTGTTTCATAATGCTTTGATTTATGTGATTTTAAATATTTACCTCCGCAATAACAATGCACTTTTTCATTAGGATTGAATTTTCTAAATTCATCATCTAAATTACATTGAACTGCAATATTTTTACATGATTTTTCATTATCTAATTCACATTGAATTCCAATATTTGATGAATTTTCATTATAGATAATTTGTTTATTATCAAAATTGAAATAATATAATTGTCTTTTTTCAATTCTTAAGTTAATCAAATCATTGTAATCTTTTGAAAGTATTATATCATCATTTCTTTCATTGAAAGGAGTTTTAAGAATATTAATTATGTTTTCATCTAAAGTTCCTTTAAAATTTAAAACTGTATTGAACAATTTAGGATTTTTAACACCATTATCAAAAGTATCTACTAGTTCAGTAATTAAATATGTTTCATTTGATAATATTTGATCAATTACAGTAATATTTTCAATTTTATAATACCTTGCGGACACTAAATTTGTTGCTGAAATATAATTTTTAATGTAAAACTGTGAAAATGATTTATTGGTTTCATTGATTTCGATTTTAAAGTTGGGTTCTTCTTCTTCTTTCTTCATTTTTATAACAAAATTTTTATTAAAACTCATTCAAATATAAATATTCAATGTTTTAAATATGAATTATTTCACTCACACTTTTATATTGAATAATCTATCCGATTTATATGTTATTCATATATATCTTATTCATGTATATGAATATTTTAAGAGTAATAGGGGTAATGGGCTTTCAGGTTAAAGGTTGAATGGTCGAGTTCATTAAAAAATGAAAAATATGAAAATAATAACAATTTCTACTTGAATTAGGAGTGAAACTCATAAAAAATGAAAAATAATTCTCACACGCTCGAATTTATTTCACTCACACTTTACTCACACTTTTTTCTAGCGAGTAAAAATGAAAAATAAATTCGAGTGTGTGAGAATTATTTTTCATTTTTTATGAGTTTCGCGACTAATTCAAGTAGAAATTGTTATTATTTTCATATTTTTCATTTTTTATGAGCTCGACCGTTCGACCTTTGATTTGACAGCCCATTACCCCTATTACTCGCACGGACTGGGCCGACGGTCCAGGCCCCAGGTGGCGACGGGTCCGTGCGGGGTCGGATGCTGATGTCTCAGGCCAAATACTGCGACACGGCGCGGAGCGATCTCTTTCTCGGCGGGAGGCCATTCAATCCTGTGGTGGGCTGCGAGGATCCGACACGCGGTGCAAGTGAAGGTTTCGGTAGGGGTCCCACAGTATTGATATGCAGTACCCATTGCGGAGGGGTGGTAATGTAAAGTCACATGCAGGCTACGGGTAGACGCCGAGCCAACCTCTTCGTCGCGCACAAGTATAACGTGCTGGCCCGTGCCAACACTTGTCAGTTCGTTAGTTCCTATAATAACTTCCGGCACACCAGCGTCAGCCAGGGCGAGCAGCCGCTGCTCCTCCTCTTCGATGTTCCTGGTGGGTATCACCGGCGTGATTTGGTTATTCAACAGCTGGAACCTGCCCGCTTCGGCCTCCGTCTCCGCGACGACTATTGGTGCAACGACGGAAATGTCGGCCGACGAATTTGGAGAAGTCGCAGGCGGCGAAGGAGGGGCGTCCCCCTTGCTCAAAACAAATCAAAATCAGCCGGCATGTCCGGGCCGATATCCGACGCGTGTGTCGTCTTCGGTGACGGCGCAATAGGAGATATCACGATCGGTGTTGACACGGTCTGAGGCGTCGCGATCTGTGGCGGCGCGATCTGAGGCGGAGACGTTACTATCGGTTGCGGCGCAATCTGAGGCGTCGCGATCGGTGTAGGTTTACCGGGGTCAAGCCGAGCTATCGCCTTCTTGGCCTCGAGGTCGCGACGAATTTCTAAACCTACATTGGTCTGTTGCGCCAGAAAGGTCGCGTCGAGCTGGCGGGCCTCCTCTGCGATGCGGTTGCTTGCGATCATGTTCGCCTTCACGCGTGCCCGATGAGCCCGGTCGGCCTCGCGTCGCGCCCGACGGTCGTCAGTGCGGCTGGGAGATTCCAAGATAGTTAGAGCTGGATCTCGGTCCCACTCCTCGGTGCGCACGATTTGCGCGGAGGTGAATTTTCGTCGCCCTCGATGATGACCTCGTACCCTGGGTCGCGATTTGTTGTTTTGACATGATATTTGCCGTGCTGCCGCGCGGAAAGTTTAGTATGAGATATACGGCCGCAGTCGCGGCATTTGTAGCAGCGGCCTGCGACAGGCCGCCCCTCGCACCCATTAGCATGTGCTTCGATCGCTTCCGAACGGAAATGCTTATAACAAAAGCGACATTTTGTCTTGATGCTCGACCTGTAATAATAAAGTTGCAGATTTATATAAGAAAACCAGATTAGACGGTCCAATCCCCGAACCTATCGGGCAAGTGGGTTCTTCGATCAGATCTTCTACTAGAAAGGCCCTCAGAGGGCATCGCACCTAGGGGCGAATCAACGGCCACATAGGGCTTCAATCGATCGAAATGTATATATTTGACATCTCTAATTTATCTTTCATCGCAGGACGCAGTTGATTATAAATCTTGTTATTTACAACGGAGACGCAAGCTCCCGTGTCAATCAAGTAATTTACATTGATTTCTCCTATCTTTCCATGTACGATTATGCTCGTTGAATTTCTGCTCATTTGATTAATCTTTCTGATTTCTTTAATTTTAGGAGTTTGAGTATGATGATTTGATGAAGGAAGCGAGAGTTCGTCTACTTGCGCGGCTGGCCGGACTCTCGAGGAGCCAACCCTCCCTCGTTTCCCCGATGCCTTGATCTGCGACATTCTCGAGAAATATGGCCGGGCTCTCCGCAGGCGTAACAGACGATGCGATTAGGGAGACGCCTACCGGCATCCACAGGGGGGCGTTGCTGAGTCAACACTTGCTTCACCATTGAGGTTAGTTGAGAGACTTGTTCTTTTAACCCTTCAATTTCTCCACGGGGTTCCGATTTAACCTGATTCACGAAGCCATGCGAGTTTCTCTCCCGAACATCTTCTTAGTTCTCGAATGCCTCGAGTTCTACCGCTAATTTCACGACCTCATCTAATGACGTACTATGACTCTGATGAAGGCGCATTCTCAAATCTCTATCATCCAAAGCATCGATAAAATGGTTTCGTGTTAATCGTTCTCGTTGAGTCGGAGTTAAATCAGGGAAAGCCTTGGTTGCCAAGGTGATTATTACCTGCGAGAGCTCTCTCAGGCCTTCATTTCGTTTACGACGTCTGTTTCTTATTTCAGCCAAAAATAGTTCAGCCTGATGACCATGTCCAAAGCGATTGTCGAGCACTCTGACCAGTTGCTGAAAATCTCGCCTCTCCTCGTCGACGAGTGTACATACTAGTTCTCGGGCTGGACCACGAAGATGAGCAAACAGGATATCGGCTTTAAGACGTCCGTTCCAGCCATTAATTCGGGCTACAGTCTCGAAAACTTGAGATAATCAGGCCATGAGCCGTCTCCGGAAAACGTCTCAGGTCTGATATTATATGAATTATGAACAGTCGAGCTATAGCCGGTCGTTGCTGGGCCGATCGGTGCTGTCTCACGCTCAAAGGGCCTCGGTCGGTCGATTTCATCATTGAAAGGAAGGTCAGTGATGTCGTCCCTCGATTCTGTCATCGTACGAGTCTCATCACTGGTAAGTCGGCTAAATGACCCGTCGTGAGAACCGTCGCCGGAGGCTGATTGAGTAACCTCGCGATCTCTAGTAAGGTCAAGGTCTTGATCAAATCGTACGTGTCGTTCATCTCCCTGACTATGGGATCTGCTCTTTGCCTTGCCTCGGGTACGTGAGCGACCTCTCGTCATGTCATTATTTTCCATTTTTACTTATAGCTGAATTAGAAGACGAACGATTAGAATGACGCCGCGCAAGAAGGTTGAAAGGAAATACCGATTTAAATATATATGATAAGCTGATCACTGGAAGAAGGATTTCTGCTGCATCGGAAAAATAAAATAGCCCTAACCCGTCACTCGTCAAGTCAAACGAAAATTAATACTTTCAATAAGGGAAGTATTTTGATAAATAGATCCCACCGCTGCCACCATTTTTGTAGCGGTTGTAGTGTAAACATATAAAATAGTAATTCAGGTAGTGACTGCTGTTGTCCATAGGTAGCGTAGTCGTAGTCACTCTGCTTCGCCGGGGCGCTCGCTACACGGGTCCGCCTGGGTCGACCGCACTCGGGTAGTGAATACGGCAAGGAGACTCTTGTCTTCCCCAGGAAAGCAAATGGTATAAAATATGTAGAATCTGTTCCTCTATTGAAAAATGTCGCTAAAAAGGGCGCTTAAGCAGTACGCTCTCCTCTAAACAGTCGCCTCCCTACTCCACGTAGCCTTAATCTGTGTGGCCAATACAGACCCCCCAACCCGCTCTCCTCAGAGTAATCCGCTTTAGGGGCTTTCCTCGGACGAAACTCGCAGTGTTGATTACTCGGCGGATATGGCTACCCCCATTCCAAGTGCCCTCTCGCACATAGCTGTCCCCCGTCATCTCAGGAGCTAATTGCGACTCATGCCAGATCTGTCAAACTAGTCGTATGCATAAGTGTTGTCCGTAGCGACGGTCAATAGGGGAACGATCCTCACGTAGAACTAAATGGGTTCGATGCAGCAGGAAAACAACAGAAATCTTCGTCCTTTCTTCCAGTGCCGGCGAATGAAATAAACGCAAGATTCGAAGTTTGATTGGAATGTAGTACGAATTATTAAATATATATATTTTCTTATAATACAAAGTTCATCGTTCTTGATGCCAAGGGGACATCATGTCCACACGCAAAACACCTTGATTCTTTACATTTCGATATATAAAAAGAATGTGCCCTTCATGGCTTGCAAAGCCTTGTTACAGTCAATGTACGGTAGCATACAAAAGAGACGACCGAACGTCAAATAGAAGCGGTGGCGCGGCGGACTCCGGCGTGTATCTAATATAACTTAGGTCTCAGTAAACGAGCGTTGAAGCTAATCAACGATTAAGATGTTAACGACGGAGCGTCAAAAAATTAACGACGAGCGTGGTCGTTAATCAACGATAAGAATTATACGACGGAGCGTCAAATAGTTAACGACGAGCGTTGTCTTCAATCAACGATAAGAATTATACGACGGAGCGTCAAATATTTAACGACGACCGTTGTCGTTAATCAACGATAAGAATTACACGACGGAGCGTCAAATAGTTAACGCCGAGCGTTGTCTTCAATCAACGATAAGAATTATACGACGGAGCGTCAAATAGTTAACGACGACCGTTGTCGTTAATCAACGATAAGAATTACACGACGGAGCGTCAAATAGTTAACGCCGAGCGTTGTCTTCAATCAACGACAAGAATTATACGACGGAGCGTCAAATAGTTAACGACGAGCGTTGTCGTTAATCAACGATAAGAATTATACGACGGAGCGTCAAATAGTTAACGACGAGCGTTGTCGTTAATCAACGACGGCGCGCCAAATTCAAAATGTCGTTGACGCGAACTCGAAGAGTCGAAATTCAGAGGCGACGTCAAGAAGGAGATGAAACGACCGCGTGTTCGTTCGAAAAAGGAGTGATACTGAATACAGGCGATTTTCATGGTCAGCAGAAATGACATCTCGGAGTAAGATTACGGAAATAGCCCAGAAGATATACCATACTATTATTATTACTATTACTATTACTAATTACAGCGACGAGAGCGTTAAGATGGCATCGTCAAAGGATTGAATTTAAACAGACGATGAATTGACGGAGAATTTACAATATTTACAGGATTGTAAGTGACGAGTTTATCGGCAGCCCATGGCCGACGACTACACGGCCCCAGGGTGCGTCGGCACCCGGGACTCACTGAGGGCGGGATGTCAAAAACCACTGCAGCGATCCCGGGGTCAGACGACCCGGAGGCCCGTGTCTTAAATAGAAAGTAAAATTGTCTTCTTACATGATCTGTACGATTTACAGCGTCCGATTCGTAAAACGGTGAAGAGGCAGCAAGAAAGAGTTTCTAATGTGGCTCTGCCAGAGCCAAGTTGCCAATGAGCGCGATTGCGCCAAATTTATAGTTTGAATAATTGACGAATGATTTGACGAATGATAAAACCCTAAATAAAGACTTCATACGCGCGAAATAGAATTAAGTTCTATAATATTTTAAGATTAACGCGAAAAATGACGACTATAAGACAGATACGGAGATGAGGAGAGAATCCCACAATGATAATAAAAAGTCCGAAAATGAAACTTCGAGATAGTAGTTTATTCAACGTTTCGACTATATCCTAATAGTCATCTTCAGGAATAATGAGATACTACAGAAATTATGAGATATATATACAATCCAGGGACAAAGAGACTAATTCAAGTAATCAGAGATGATACAAACTAAAGGAAAATTAACGTAGAAACAGTTACACGCTAAAATAGATTAAAGGGAAGCAAACTAAGGGGTGATTATAAACAACAATAGTGAGTATAAATATAAATGAAACTTAAAGTCAGTAGTAAAAAGAAAGACAAACTAAGGGGCACTAAATTAAAACAAAGGTGAATACAAGTTAAGTCAGAGACGAAATTGATGAGAGAACAAATTACAAATAATCAAAGGGGAAATCAAGTGTTGAGTTTAACCAGTTTACAGAGGAATTTTGATATAAGTTTATTATGGGGTGAAAAACCATTGTTAAGGTTTACAACGTTGTTCGAATTTTCAATAATTAATGCAGATTCCAAAATATGTCTTCTAGTTTTATCGCTGCAAGGGTAAACTAATTCAGCATTAGCAAAATCAAAATTGTGTGAAGTCTGAAAAACATGACTAGCAACTCCGCTTTCAGGTTTAAAGTTTTTTACATCTAATTTATGCTCTTTTATGCGTTGATTAAGATTCCGACCTGTTTCTCCTATATATACTTTGTCGCAAACTTTACAAGGTATTTTATAAATTCCACAGTTTAGGGATTCGGTTTTCGGTTTGTTGTTAATCAATATGTTACTAAGTTTATTATTGTATTTAAAGATGAGTTGTTTATTTAGTGACCGAAGAGAAACTTTAGAATTCTCGAGGAAAGGTACATACGGTACAATGATAGGCTGTTTATCGGTAGCCAACGTAGGAGTTCTAAGACTATTAAAATATCTAAGGCTGATAAAGGTGGCAAGATTGTGATTTTAGATCTGGATAATTATAATGTTAAAATGCAATCTCTCTTGGATAATCCTGGTGTTTATAAGAAACTTAAATCGAATCCTCTTCCTCGTATGCAAGCTAATTTCAACAGAAGTCTTTCGGATATTATTAAACGTTTCCCCTCCGCTAAAGAAACTCTGAATAAGTTCCATTCACGTCTTCCCTCTTTACCATATATCTATGGATTGCCTAAAATTCATAAAGATAATGTTCCACTGCGCCCTATAGTCTCCAATTGTAATTCTCCTACATACCGGTTATCTAAATTTCTCGCGAAACAGTTATCTCCGGTGCTCGGTTCGTTCTCTCCGTCGCACCTTCGCCATAATCAACACTTACTTGAACGTATTAAGAATATTATCCCTGGCAACGACAAATTTATATCATTTGATGTTACTTCCCTTTTTACCAATGTTCCTCTTGGACCTACTCTTGATTTCTTAAAACGCAGATTACCATCACTTAACATTAACTTCGGCATTCCTACGGATTGTATCATCGACCTTATCTCTATTTGTACGACGGACTCCTTTTTTGAATTCAACAATTGTTTTTACGAACAGACATTCGGTATCGCTATGGGAAATCCTCTAAGTCCTATTCTAGCTAATTTATTCCTAGAACATGTTGAATCTGAAATATTGCCTCTTTACACTGATATTCACCCTAAAATCTGGCTCAGATATGTTGACGATGTTCTGGCTTTGGTTCCCTTTGACTTCTATGTTGATAACTTTCTTATATATTTAAACTCCCTTTACCCGTCTCTGGCTTTTACGTATGAATGGGAATCTAATAGTAAAATACCTTTTCTGGATGTTTTGATTTTTAACTGTGGATCCTTTTTGAAATTCGCGGTTTATAGGAAACCTAACAACGCTGAATCCTACCTCCATTACTTCTCTTTTACTTCTCCGGATATTAAACTCGGTTTAGCTCAAGGATTATTTCTTCGCGCTTTGAGAATTTGCGACCCCTCATTTCTACCCGATGAAATTCACCATATTAACCAATCTCTCAAAAAACTTGCCTACCCCGATTTCCTATTGGAAAAAGCTCTACTTAAAGCTCGTACTACGCATTTTAGAAATAACAACCTTAGAACTCCTACGTTGGCTACCGATAAACAGCCTATCATTGTACCGTATGTACCTTTCCTCGAGAATTCTAAAGTTTCTCTTCGGTCACTAAATAAACAACTCATCTTTAAATACAATAATAAACTTAGTAACATATTGATTAACAACAAACCGAAAACCGAATCCCTAAACTGTGGAATTTATAAAATACCTTGTAAAGTTTGCGACAAAGTATATATAGGAGAAACAGGTCGGAATCTTAATCAACGCATAAAAGAGCATAAATTAGATGTAAAAAACTTTAAACCTGAAAGCGGAGTTGCTAGTCATGTTTTTCAGACTTCACACAATTTTGATTTTGCTAATGCTGAATTAGTTTACCCTTGCAGCGATAAAACTAGAAGACATATTTTGGAATCTGCATTAATTATTGAAAATTCGAACAACGTTGTAAACCTTAACAATGGTTTTTCACCCCATAATAAACTTATATCAAAATTCCTCTGTAAACTGGTTAAACTCAACACTTGATTTCCCCTTTGATTATTTGTAATTTGTTCTCTCATCAATTTCGTCTCTGACTTAACTTGTATTCACCTTTGTTTTAATTTAGTGCCCCTTAGTTTGTCTTTCTTTTTACTACTGACTTTAAGTTTCATTTATATTTATACTCACTATTGTTGTTTATAATCACCCCTTAGTTTGCTTCCCTTTAATCTATTTTAGCGTGTAACTGTTTCTACGTTAATTTTCCTTTAGTTTGTATCATCTCTGATTACTTGAATTAGTCTCTTTGTCCCTGGATTGTATATATATCTCATAATTTCTGTAGTATCTCATTATTCCTGAAGATGACTATTAGGATATAGTCGAAACGTTGAATAAACTACTATCTCGAAGTTTCATTTTCGGACTTTTTATTATCATTGTGGGATTCTCTCCTCATCGCGTCAACACGGATATTGTGTTTTACCTATCGTGAAGATACGGAGATATTTACTACAAAATAAACCGGAGTTAACCGCACCACCGAGAAAACGCTCACACGGAAGTGAGGCGGCGCCAGCGAACGGCGTCGTAAAAACGAGCGTAAACACGAGCAGGGCTGGAGAATTCTCCGGCGACGCGACGGAACCAAAACGGCCCAAAATCAAAGAAGTTGGGTCTCAAATATAAAAAGATGAACACACACTAATAGGTAGGTGGAGAATAAAAGAATGGCCTGGACAGGCGCCGAAAAATCGCTAATATCACCGCGATGTGTCGTGGCCAACACCGCGGGGGCCTGCCCAGGTCGTAAAATTGGAATCTGACAGAACTACCAAAAATCTGTCGGATTGAAATTGAGCCGAAAAGATCCCGAAACATCGCCGCAGAACACTCAGCCCCGTCCCGGAATACGTACATCTAAAAAGAAACAATGAGAAAAGAACGGCTTAAGGCCATTCCTAAATACATAATATAATTTCACCAAAGACGACATTTTGTGGTCAAACCCACCCCAAATATAGACAATTTTCGCCACAAATTCAATACTTTATTGATCCTTATAACATTGAAATTCCGGGATAAAATTCCCAAATTCAATAAAGTTACAAATTTTAAAATAAGAAAGTACAAAATACAAGACACACGGGTAATTCATACAGAATAACATGAATAAGTTATTTAAATGACAATGTCTACTTCAACCCAGACTCAAGTCTAGGATATCGAGTGACTGCCAAACCGGGACCGCGCCGGCTGGCTACACTATATGCTCAAAGTCATGATGAAGCAGACATCCGAAGAGCTCTTTCTTCAACTATGGAGGCAATGAAGTTGCAGACCAGCTTAGAGGCAAAAGTGAATCGAAGTTGGTCGCAAGTTGACATTTTTTTTAATTAGACCAGTCGAAGACCGTATCATCTACCCAATCACCAAATCTCATAATTCCCCAAATTTTTTTCGCAGGCGTCAAATAATTTATTAAAGTTAATTTTCTTGTTTCTAATTGCAATTATCTTGAGACTGATTTTTTGGAGTGTCCCTGGTCTGACCACAAAGCTCTCATTGCCCATGTCCCACTCCATTGATACTTAGAACTTGTTTGTATTATGTTTTCCAGGTTCTACACAAATCTGCTAGTACCGGATCTTACAACCAACTACTTGGATTTAGTCTTACATTTACAGTATGTTTACGCCTTGTAGTTTCAAATAAAGATTCAGATTAGAATTTCCTCTTTATTAAATTTACTTTTTTTCTGATTTCCAATTCTGTGAAATAATACAGCAATAAATGGGGCTATTGAAAAATATATAAGCGATTTTAAAAGTTAATTTTTTGAAAATTATTTTCCTTTATCTAGCCCTGTCTCTGGATTTCTTAAGATTGTTCCATAATAATAATTTTTCAACATTCAATTCATCTAAGTAATGAGTTGTCCCTTATCTTTACTTCATTCCTTCTCTTCCTTTGCCGTGTAATGGTCTTAAACCCATAAGTTGCTCTAATTGCAGATTTATTGATCCATTCAATCTCGTTTTGTTTTTATACGAACTTGCTTGCATTTTATGACAATTTATTCACTAGATTACTCTTACATGTGTTAGTCCATGCATGGACGTATAAACTAGTTTAACTAACTAGTTTATACGTCCATAGTCCATGTAACTTGATCTTATAATGATAACATTATTTTTCATCGATCACTGAGTCTATCTAATATTTAATGGTAATAGTCGTAAAGATCACTGATAAATTTTATTTTCTAATCCTTTCTAAGTCATAAATTATAATGTTTTAATTATAACACCCTTAAAACTGCAGCGCTTCAAGGGAGACATAGGTCACAACCTCAACCTTGCACCTGCATCCTGCAGAATTGACCCTAAATGTCAAACCATTATAAAAGCAAAATTTGGTTTCAGTATCTCCCCTTGATAGATAGAGTCTGTTTGCTGCCTCTTGTCAGTCATTCTTCAGCTTTCATAAGGACACTACAGACTTTCGTAGGAGTTAAACAACTTGCGGTATAGAGTTGGTTTATAATTTTTATCACTGCTTTTAATTTATATCTTCATTTAGTGACTTAAGGGAATCTATAACTACAATTAATCTTGCCTACCTGTAAATTTTTATTTGATATTCTTTTTCCAAATATTTTAAATTTCATAAGAGATTATTATTATATATTATAATAATTATATTATGGGTATATAAAAATTATATTATAATAATTATTATACAGGGATGAAAATCTTCCGCGGACAAGGGCCCATTTTTATCATTATTGAGATCAGTGCAAATCCGTTGAGAAATGGGGGGGGGGGGGTGGTGGACTCAGTGACACTCTCTCTGAATCAGATATCGTTAGCGATAACATAGGCCTACCGAACCGAACCGTAAAAGCGTTCTATTTTTATATCGCTACGATGTACGATCAGATTGTGTGCGTAAAAAAAATCATCAATCTAACGTGAAAACTATTAGCGTGCGCGTATCACCAAGTCTACCTGTCTGTCTATTGTATTAAGCTTCCCGCGCCGTAGTTTTGTTTTGAATGCTGGGGTGCTATTAGCAGTTTGTTCGTCATGGATCGTAAGATCATAGACAGGTGCTCTTCTGTAGACCCATCGGGGGGTTGATAAAGGATAAAAAAATCCGTGGAAATGGAATTGGTTAGAGACCGTTATCGACGATGTTCCCCTCGCTGAATGTATAAGAAAAATCAGCGTTGCTGGAATAGCATTATGCATCTGGTGCAACAGCGAAATAAACTATGGTGCACGGGGAAAGGTTGCTATTACTGATCACGTAAAAGCAAAAAAAACACAAAGATATAGATAAAGACAGAATAAGTAATTACAAACTACTAGGTATGCCTCCTTTGTTTTTGAACCAAAAACTTTACCTGGTCGGTACCTTAGTTTGTTCTGTGGAAAAAATTTCTGCAGGAATCCCGGCTGTAGAATTTTATTTGCAGCTTTTAGATATGAAATTAGATCAAATAATTTGAGGCCTACACATTCGGTCTAAGAATAAATAAAAACAGACAATCGATTGAGTCTTCAATGTTTACCTTGCAGGGTCTTCAACATCACAACAGGAGAAACCGTATGTTCTTTGGCAAGCATTTAAAGATTCACCATCCACTGTAAATGAGAGCAGTCGTCCGAAAGTTGAACCTTTCATTCCAGTGCAGGACCGGGTTCTTCATTCTGAGGCTATGCTGCTTGCATTCATTGCCGACAAAAACATGTCATTTAGCATTGTTCCGGATGTGATAGATCTGATTAAAGCCTTATGTAAAGACAGAAATGCCCTGTCGCACTTACAAATGTCCAGAGTTACAGCATCGTACAAAATGAAACATGGCTTGGCCAAGACATTTTCAGATCAGCTAAATGAAGAACTAAATGAGAACTTCTTCTCTCTCAACATCGATGAAGCAACAAGTTGAAGTCTGAAAAAAGTTCTTTCTATTCTCGCCAGTTTTTATTCACCCGTCGAGAAAAAAAATCGTGTTTCGTCATGTCTCTTCACTTGAGGTCATCTCGGCTAAAAGTGAAAGTATTTTTAACGAGGTCATTGGTGAGTTGGACCGTCAGCAGATATCTTATGATCATTTAATGTCCGTTCTTGTTGATTCGTGTAATTACAGATCTGTACAATGATTTGAAATGGTCACCTGACTTGCGCGATGATTACCTTCGTGAAATATGTTCTTTGTTAGGATTTCACTTCACGATGCCCGAAAGATATGTTGTAACCAGGTGGCTGTCTTTGCACGATGCCGCTGTTGATTTAGAACGTATGTTAGAACGGTTTTTTGAATCCAGGTGATCATGTTATATATCTAGCCCGTTGCGTAGAAATCTATCGGCGCTTGGGTATTTCAGAACCTGCACGAGATCGCATTAAAGAGATACAGTCAACTGTAAAAAAACAAGAAACTTACTGAGGACGAAAAGCAAGAAAAAATCGAATTACCGATCGATTGTTTGTCGACCGAAAACGGACAGTTATGTACCTGAATTTCCTGATTTCAGTTTTGCCTGTTCTGAAAAAATACGTTCTGAAAGTTCATAAGCGAGAGCCGTTGATACATAAGCTTATTGATGAACAAGTCAGTGTAGTCCGGGAATTTCTCTTGTTGCTTTATTCGGCCTGACAAGATCCCTGCCGATGATCGAAAATTAGTTAGTGTCGATATCGATCTTTGTACGATGAAACCGGGTGAAATGTTTGTTGGAGACAAAGCCTCAAAACTTATCAGTGAGAATCCAAAAGATCCACTTGTCAATGAATTTTACGACGAAGTCAGAAAGGCCTACATCTCTTGTGCTAAATATTTGGCAAAGAAACTACCGCTTAACAGTAAGACACTGTTACGTATAGCTGCAATTGATCCAGCATGTCGCGGTCATACCTTGACCTTGAAATATCTAAAGGATTTGCCAAATATAGCAACACATGTTCTGAATTCAGATGAGGTTGATGGCTACCAACTTGAGGTACACCGTTACACGGCTGACAAGACACTCCCAGAAGCTATTTCTGACGAGTCAATACCGGTGCTTAGACAAATGTCGCAATTGGCTAAAGCATATCCTAATCTTTCAAAAATGGTATTTGCGCTCCTAAGTTGCTTCACATGCCCACTAGTTGAAAGTTCATTCAGCGAAATGTCGAATATTGTGGATACTACATCCAACCGGTTGAATATATCAACATACAGTGCCTTACAGACAGTGAAGTATTCGTTGGCTGGAAAGTCGGCTGTGGATTTTTTCAAAAGAAATGACATTCGCCGCGATCCCATCCGTCCCACGGGTTTGAACGTAAACATGGCTTCAGCTGCACAAGTTTATAAGCAAGAACTCGAAGAAACAAAAGAAAAGCGATCCAAGCACGGAAAACTGAAACAATCTCAAAACGAAAAGCAAGAAAAACGAATATCGAGACGGCGAAAAGAGCTAGGATCGTTCATGCAGCAGCCGCCCAGGCCAAAGCCAAAAGGGCCGATCGAAATGAGATTCTTCAGAAATTATCAGAGAAGCGTCGGCGTTACAGTAGAAATTGAATTTTTGTTCGGCTTATATTCTTTGTCCTTAACCTGTAATTCATGGCTTTAATTCGTGTTTGTCCGTTGTAAGTGAAAATAGTTTCAGAACGAGAGATGGTTAAACTGGACTCTTAAACGAGTTTAATCTAAATTGTTTGAAAGTTTACGGTTAAACTGATTCCTGCGTGTTCTGGATCCCGTGTGATTGTAATACTGTATAATATGGCAAATTAAATAGTTTAATATCTCTTCTTTTGTGTTAAAATAATAAAACTCAAAAAGATACCCTTATCGGATTATCATTGTGTTATTGGTTTGTGTCCAGGAGTGAATTTCAGAATCCGTTACTTAATAATTCAAAGGCCCCCTTTTCTTAGCCGAGGAAATGAGAATCGTTATCCTATTAGCAATGGACCGCGCCGGCGTTGAAATAAGAATTCCCGAGTACCGACTGCTAGCGCCACTGTGTTCACATGGCTTATCATTATGATGCCTCAGTACCGACTGCTAGCGCCACTTCGTTCCGTACGGCGATCGCTTTTCAATTAGGAATAATATATCGTCAGTGAATTATTAAATGTTTTCCAGTAGGTTATATAGTGTAAAGGTAAATTCATAATGTTTCAAAATTTCCGCGGATTTCAATACCTCCTGTTTTCATCCCTGATTATATCATATTATTAATTCAGGAATCGAAGTGCATATAGCTTTGAATTCATATCACATTGAATGAACAAGACGTTAGTTCTTTTTTTATGTTTGTCTATTCTAGATCCTCAATGCAAATGGCTTCCGGCAGTTTCGATGTGCTGTGTTAAAATCAAAGGTTTTATCGTAGAGTGGTTTCAACAAGAACACTGTATCATACATAAAAGCCACTGTCAGAAAATCTGATGGCAGTTTTCTTAAATGCTTCGTTTATCCCGAGCGATATTATTCCTTCTTCGAGCCAAATCGTAAGATTCATTTTAAAACATTAAAATTGGAAGGTTCCTCTATATTGGTTTTCAATAGCCATGAGCTATTTCAAACTGGTGTGGCGGAACCTCTCTCCGATGATGACTTCAAGCAGGCTACCGATATCTTCGAGGCTCCGGAGAATCCTGTGATTTCAGCTGGTGAAGTTTTGAGTAGTCCCAGCAAGAGAAAAGTTTCATTCAAGGGGACAGTTGTAAGTGTGAGTATGTTTTTAACTATGAATCAATTAAAACTCTTCTCATTGCGTTTGAATAAAATTGACTTTAATTTGATAATGTAAGGAATAATTCAATTAATGCTTAAATTTTATATTCTTTCATTTTAGTAATGAAATTTATTTGAATTTTATAAATTCAAATTCAAATATTTATTCAGTATAAACAATTGCACTGTTTGTGACTGAAATTTATACATACATACATGTTACAAAGTGAGAAAAAAACTAGCACTGATATACATGTAATATGATAAACTATATGCATGGCTCGAAAGTTTCAACAAAAAAAATACTATATCGGCAGATATGTTTAGATATATACATATATACACACTTACACGTATTAATATTTATGTCTAAACCCGATCTGTTATCAACTTCGCTTATATATTCGCTTCCAATCTTATTTTCCCTTATATTTGTGGACCCTTTACTGCCTATACAAGATTCAAACAAAATTTCATATCTTTTTCTACAGGGAGATTTGTATAATCAGAATGGCAAAGTCTGAAAACTAAAAGTGAAAGACAACACTGGTGAGATACAAATCAAATTGTGGAATGCGGCTACCAATGTCACTGTTAATCCAGGGGATAATGTCCTTGTGAGAGACGCCGTGGTTACTGATGACAACGGGTGTCACTAAACCTAAGACCCCCTAAACCTAAGACCCGTTAGGTCTTATATTTAGGGGGTCTTAGGTTTAGTGACACCTATATATAATATACTAAACCTAAGACCCATAAACCTAAGACCCCCAAATATCTCGTCCAAAGTACACAAATAACGAATTAGAGCCAGGTCTTATGTTTATGGGTCTTAGGTTTAGTGACACCTATATATAATATACTAAACCTAAGACCCATAAACCTAAGACCCCCAAATATCTCGTCTCTGATAAATGAACCAAATTTAAATAGGCCATCGATGGATCATTTTAACTAATATCTATATATTAGAACCATTTTGAATAGTCTAAAGTACACAAATAATGATTTAGAGTCGGGTAATAAACCTAAATAACCTAATAAACCTAGTATAGTATAGTATTTTATTTATCAGAGACGAGATATTTGGGGGTCTAAGGTTTATGGGTCTTAGGTTTAGTATATTATATAGGTGTCACTAAACCTAAGACCCATAAACCTAAGACCCGACTCTAAATCATTATTTGTGTACTTTTGGGTCTTAGGTTTATGGGTCTTAGGTTTAGTATATTATATATAGGTGTCACTAAACCTAAGACCCCCTAAACATAAGACCTAACGGGTCTTAGGTCTTAGGTTTAGGGGGTCTTAGGTTTAGTGACACCCTGATGACAACCGTGATAATCAAAATATTTTGTCAGTTAATAGACCTGATGATTTTGTGGTATGTCTCTTACCTTTGCTCTTCTTTTCCTATACTTTGTTCACATTATCATATAGCATCTACTAATAGTCAGCTTATGTAATTTCTTTTTCCCCTAGGTTGAAGCGGCTGCACCAACATCTAAAGAGTTATTCATTAAAGGCATTGGAGATGATGCAGAAACTATCAAGATAGTTACTTCTCCGACCAATTTATCAATTGACAATACTTTCTTAATTGATTCATTAGGTCTTATCATTTTGGATGATATCTTCGATATCCTGCCATTTAAATCAACTGTTGAGTTTGATCCCCAAACAGGCATCATTAAGAAAATCAAACCTTCCGATTAAGTTTACCTTGCCTTTCGAAAAAACCTTACATTTTGAAGAGTAATCTCAAGTGTTTTTTGACATCTAAACTGTATTCTATGAGCCTTCACTAAAACAAACTCATTCAATTGCTTCATTAGATCAAATACTCGTATTTTTCTTGTCTAACGTACTTTTGAATAACACAAACTTTTTCCCTCATGCAATGCACAATTTTGACTTCATGTGAAACTAACCAGACTATTTGTTTTCATCCAATCAACGAGATGTTTTTGTGTTCGAAAATTTATTTCGTCTCATGGTGTATTTGTCTACTGAATATAGCTTAAGTAAAGTTTTATTAATTATACTTATCGCATTTAAGATGCAGCATTGACACCCAGATGGAATCATGGTTCTGTATTGATTTATACCTTGTATTTGTTGGACAAAAATACTCATCTGATATTTCATATACCGGTTATTCTTTTTATTGATTACATGACTTCCACATTGCTCAGATTCCTAATCAAACATGGCACTTATCAACTATAATAATTTTTGTTACTACACTATTCAATACATATCTTTCTTTGAATTTTCAAACTGTCCACTGTCTTCCTTATTTCCCTCTTCTAACAACTCTCTAATACCCGCCCTGCAAATTTTGCTCAGTTTTCTAAGAATTCCGTAACATATTGTATATTTTCACTTACATATGTACATGTATTCTACTTTGCATTTTGTTACTTCACTTAATGTGTAATACTCCTATCAGTGCAACTCTTTTTGTGGACAAATAAAAATATATCCATTCATTCCATTTCTTTTCTTTTTATCTTTTTTAATCAACACTTGAATATTGGCTTATATGCAATTTTTCATTTGGAATTTGAACATCGCACTGGTTCTTGACCTACTCAAATCTATGCAGTCATTCCCCAACCTAGTATTTATGTGTGGACATTTCCAACGTTATCACAATCCCTAGGATAGTTGTAGATGGTGCCATGTTCTCTATATTGTAGTGTTTCCAGGTGTCCTTGGACCCTTAGTTGTATAGGGCCCCCGGGGGTGTTGAATAGTGAATTTGTTAGATAGTTCAGCATTTTGAACCATTTCCCAAGTGGGCGTGGTGTCCATGGACCCCTAGTTACTGGACCTATTCTAATTCATTACCATAAAACTGCGGATGCATATTCACATTTGTTTGATGTAATTTGAAATCTGATGTAAAAATCCTTATGTCAAGGACATCCTAGCATATGGCACCGATGGGTAAAGTGAACTTATCATTCCCATCACTTCAGATGCACAAGACATTTTATGCAAAACATCAAGAGAGAGCCTGAAAGGTATTAAAGTTTTGGAAATTGACAAACTGAATATCAAAAATGAAATAAAAGGCACTACAACAAATAAAGATCTTATTGATTTAAGCCTTTCTCAGACCTGCCAACTGTTACGATTTTCCCGTAATCGTTACGGATTGACATTACAAATTACGATGTTACGATTGGGTGTTCAAAATTACGATTTTATGTTCATTACGTTCTACGGAAAATTCTAGCGTCGTTACGATATTCTTTAAAAATGACGAAAGATGATTTGATTATCGGCACGCCACGCGAGCAGTTTGTGTACACAGACCGCTGGTGTGAGCTGACATACACGCGCCTGGCGCCGGCTGTCACCGTGGCAACCTATACATTGCGCGAGCGCCTTACTATACAGCACAACACAACAGCGCATCTGCTGTAACATATATCAACGTTGCTTGCAAAAGCAGTATTTTTTGTAATAACGATTTTGCTTTATTTGGTCGATGATAAACAAATTAAATTAATATGTAATAGATGAAATCTAAGTGACGGACGCCTCGTCACAGCTTGATTCAATTTTTCATAGTAAGAAATGATTGAAGCGATTGGGGACAACCTCAAGTACGGGGTAACGAAGTCGAAAACACTCAAAATATTGTCAGTGACAAGGAACACACTTAAATGTTGTTAATGAAACTGGAAAGAGAATCAACTCCAATATTTTATATTGAAATTTTACTGTTGTTTAACCCAAAGCAATGAATTAATGAAGAAATTAAATCAATTCTTAGTCAAAACTTGGAAAATTTAAAATTAATGCTCGAGTTAAGGGGTGGGAAGAAAGAAGATGAAACTGTAACTCTGTAACTGTAAGTTTTGATTCATTTCTGAAATTTGGGCTTGATATATTATAAGCCCAAATTTCAGAAATGAATCAAACCTCATAATTCTTTAATCTTATATTATAAGATCAAATGAAATTTAATATTTTAATTTTTGCGAGAAAAAAACTTGAAAAATTTCTTATAAATTAGGTCTCGGTACCACTGTCTGCTAAAAAGATAATTCTTTCGATTTAGATTAAGTGTCATTTTTGAATGGTTTAAAACTCTTTGTGAAACCATAATGTAACCAATGACATTTCTATGGTGGAAACTGAGAGGGGTTTTTGCAATATTGAAGAATTTTGACCTGGTAGTTAATTTAGAAATTAACTCCATTTGGAAATAAAAGGAAGATGAGAAGATTACAACGCATTTCTTAATTGCCTTCAAAAAGAAAAAAATCGAATACTCGTTGAAACGCACAAATCGGAAAATTATTTTCTGCTAGAAAAAACTCGAATTAGCAGGAAATGCGAATGTCAGTACAAAAATTGATTTCTCTTGCGAAAAATATGCATTTCTTTCTAATCCGCCGGGAATACGGTTCAAATTAAGCAGTGCACGCGGCCAGCGGTTCCGAATTCCTTACTTGGTGAAGAAGGGGCAGAGACTAATGTTTTTGCCGACCGCGATGTTGTTGCTGCTGCTCGAGAGCGAGACTACGCCGTGCCGATCCGCCGCCGCGCTGGCCGAGAAATTTTACGACTCTAACGCGACTCTCACCGCAGTTTTTAGGGTCATTACTTTTGATTAAAAAGTGTATTTCAGTGACGCGGCTGGGAATGACAGCTGCGGGCGCGAGAGCGTAATTCTCCGGGATTCGAACCTGCGCGCCGAACCGCGTGGCACCGGGCCGCGGCCGCGTTTTGTTATTATGAATTCGCTCCTGTTGCTAAGGGAATTTCAGCTATTTTCAACTCGATCGATCAACGCGGTTCATTGTTAAACTATTCATCGACCCAATCTTGTTCGAAATTTCATGAAATTAATACATTCTCAAATAACCCGATCCATAAGTTACCGTATTTTAGTTAGTGGAATGCCGGATTTTAGCGTGACGTAATTCTACTTCCGATTTCCCCATGAACTTCAAACCGGACGTCAAGTGACGTCATTTTTTCTGACTTTGTCAGCTAGTCAGAATCGGTTAAGAAGACACTTCGTAGTATCCACATATACACGTTTACCAAAGGGACGTCCTCCGGGCGCCCGGCGTCCGTCTATTAACATAGCGCACGGCGGTATAACTGACATACAGCGTCATTTGGAGACGAAAAAAACATAAGACTAACGCAAAAACATGTGGCTCAAGTCCATTATAGCATTAAATAGTTCCAGCAGGGACTTATCACATTGGACTGGTATTTGGAATTAATCCGCCAATATTGGACTGATTGAATCTTACGACATTATGCCATAGGGACGTGCGAACATACCGACATACAGACAAACCGACATACAGACAAACCGACGAACCGACAAACCGACGAACCGACATACCGACATACCGACGAACCGACAAACCGACAAATCCGTGCGTGGATTACCCTTATATAAAGTGGCTGGGATCGAGGGGCTGCGTGATGCGTGGGTTACCCTTATGTTAAGTGGCTGGGATCGAGGGGCTGGGTATGTACCTGTATTACCCTTGTATAAATTGGCTGGGATCGAGGGGCTGTGTGGTGCATGAATTACCCTTATATAAAGTGGCTGGGATCGAGGGGCTGGGTATATGCGTGGATTACCCGCCGATTACCCCCATATAAAGTGGCTAGGATCGAGGGGCTGGGTATATGCGTGGATAACCCGCCGATTTCCCTCATATAAAGTGGCTAGGATCGAGGGGCTGCGTGGTTGCGTGGATTACCCTTATATAAAGTGGCTGGGATCGAGGGGCTGCGTGGTTGCGTGGATTACCCTTATATAATGTGGCGATCGAGGGGCTGCGTGGTTCTGTGGATTACCCTTATATAATGTGGCTAGGATCGAGGGACAGGGTTTTTCCGTGGATTACCCGTGGCTGGATCGAGGGAATACGAGTATGTCGGTTCGTCGGTTCGTCGGTATGTCGGTTTGTCTTGAAAAGTACGCAGCCGAATTACTCCTTTTCTAAAAATGTATCATTGAGCGGGGAACTATTCCACGCTATACTGGACTTGAACCAAACAGGTAAGATAAGTCGTTTTTTTCACTCCAGCATCGTCTGGTCTTGACTTAGACGCTATCCGGGCTGAGACGCTATTTACAACATTTCTAGTTGAACACAACATTGCACTTGCAGCTGCTGATCATGCCGGAGATTTGTTTAGAAAGATGTTCCCAGGTCATCCTGCTGCTGAAAAGTACGCTTGTGGTAGAACTAAAAAACCACCCATATTGCAAATGCCATAGCAGATGATATTTCAGATACAAACACTAACTTTTTGCGTAATCAACCATTTGTCCTTGGAGTTGATGGGTCTACTGTCAAAACGGATACGTATTATCCCATTGTAGTGCGATACATCGATAATAACCTCAATACTTGTTCAAGACTACTCTGTAATCCTATCTGGAATGAAAGTCATACGGGAGAGGCTGTATATAATGTAAAAGCTCAGGAATTGGGAAAAAAAGATATTGATTGGTCATGGCTGTTGTCATTGGTGTCTGATAATTGTAGCGTTATGACAGAACAGCATAAAGGTGTTATAAAATTTGTGAGAGAGAAAAACAACCAAGTCCACCTTGCAGGATGTGTCAACCGTCTCATACACCTGGCTACCAAAAAAGCAATCAACACAATAAAGGTAAGCCTAAGTTTGGTAACTTTTCATAGAATTATATTTTATCGTCAACTTAAGGGAGTGTTGATTATTCTTTTTTTTCAGGATGTCTTTGATTTCGACAAAAATCCTCCGTCTGTTTCACTGGTACGAAGACACCAACGATTTGTTGCTTTCCAAAAGTCATGCGATTTACCAGAACATGAAATGCAGAAGCATGTGGCCACCCGATGGCTTAGTATGGGACCTGCATTAAAGCGCCTCCTTGAACAGTGGTAAGCTTTGAAACTGTTTTTCGCTGCCGAATGTGAAATCGATGATGGTGATGATGATCGGTATGCCGAAGAATGGGATGGTAATGATGATGATATACCACTCTTTGCCGCATCAATAAAGACTCAGTTGTATTCCTTCTTAAAGCGGCGCACAGCAAAGGTGTACAGTGCATTCCTCTGCAAGGCTATTTCAGTAAGTTTAATTAAAGGATTGATTATTCATGCACTTTAAAAGACACATTAAAATTGCCTGGCCTGGTGGTCAGTCTGGCTAAAAGTACAGCACAAAATAGAAACCCAGAAATAACTTAGAGGTACTTAATGGGCACAATATTCATTTTCTTAATTGCAGGTCTTTGAAGTCGCAGGTGAATACCTGCAGCCAGATGCGAGTTAAATCCACAAGATATACAGGGTTATTGTAAGGCTGTTTAAATCAATTCTTATTTGTTTTGTGAAGCCCCAAGTTACTATGCATGGTCACATAATGGAAGCAGATTTCAAATCTAGATACAACATAAAAGATAAGGCCCAGCTTTCCATTGGAGATGACACTCGGAAATATTTAGATGCAGTGAACGCTGATACAGAGAAGTTGTTTTTTAAAAATGTTGTGGCATTTTACCAAGCGGCGTGTGACTACATGGTGAAAAAATTCAATCCTGCTAAGGAGCCTCTTTGGCTACATGCAAAGGTATTTAAATGCAGTATATCAGGGAGGAAATATTCTTTTATAATTGTAAATCAAAAAACCGTGCAGTCAGTATACATTGTATAAGGCATCATGACTGCAAAGTGATTAGATGGACCCTTTTCCTCTTTCCAGGTGGCAGATGTGAAGCTCAGGGGTGAAGTTCAGTACTTTGACATGAAATACTTCATTGACAGATTCCCCTGCATGCTTGAAGATGATAAGCGGGATTTACTGGAAATGGAGTTCTTAGACTACCAGACAGTCATGGATGCAGAATTGCCTAATGATTTCTTTGTGGCTTCACCAGCCGGTGCTACAGAACGGCCTGCTGAAGAACAGTGGAAGATTATTTCTACAATGAAAGACTTCACTGGTTCAACGAGGTGGGTTTACTCGTAAAATTATTTCTGTGTTATTAGATTATAAGCCTACATGTTTTATGTAGGTGTACAGTAAAACTATAATCCATAAACAGTGGGTAGAGAAACTTGGTTGTATAGAATATAAATTTATCCACCAAATTATATTTTCTCTGCAGGTTTACTATTTAAAGCAGGGTGATGCTTCAAGTGTTGTTGATACCAGTTTCAAATGCGCAGTGCGAGAGAATTTTCCAATGCGCAGTGCGAGAGAATTTTTAGTATCGTCAGGAAGAATCGAAATGACTTCAGAGCGTCATTAGGACAAAAGACATTGGAAAGTTTGCTCATCATGAAAGCTCAAGGCATTGTTTGTCATGAGTATGATCCAAGCGTGAAATAATTAGAGAAAGCTAAGAAGGCTACAGCGGCAGCTTTATCGAAACGATAATCGTATTATGCTTATTAATGTTCAATTGTCCGTGAAAGTTGAACAATTTATATGATAATTTTCAAAAGATGTATTTGCTAATCAATTTGCAGCGGTTTTGTCTCAGTTGTTTTTATTTGCCGGGAATCAATTATTACAGTATTAATTGTTCTGACAATCACAATTTTTTTTTCGTTGATTAATAAAATGATTTATATAGTATAACAGTGTTTTAGTATTGCATGCTGGTTACTGAAAAACTTCAAAAATTACTGATAATTTATGAAATTGTTCTGATTTAGTCAGACACAAGGTTGGCAGGTCTGCTTTCTGAATTTGATGAACGTTTTAATGAATTAAAGAATAAATGGGGTGATAAATTTGCTGATATTGAAGGTTTTAAGGGGTTTTACGATTTCTTGATGACCGTGTGACTGTAGTAAAATATAACTTGAGCGCTGATGTTCGAGCAAGCTCTGGACTAGGGTATCCACCATTCTATACTAACTCATCGGAAAGCACAAATGCTAAGATAAGACGTTGGCTACAGGGAAAGAAAATGGGGGAAGCTGCATTTGTAAAGGTAATTGAAAAGATGGTCAAAGCCGAACGTGAAGAAATTTCACTGGCATACGCTGGTTTATCCCAGAAATTCAAAATCAGGGATGATTTCAATGATTCGTTATTAATACATAATTTAACATAATTTTATGAAAATGACGCCTCAACAAAGAAAACATCATCTTAATAGAAATTACAGCTACGCAATGCATCGGCTATATAATAAAGAAAATGTTACTTTGCACTCATCATCTATATCAGTAACCTTGGACCAAGCTAAAAGTGCCTCAAGAATATCGATTGCAGATGCAATTTTGATGCCAATGTGGGAGAAAGCTGCTACTCATCTGACTCGATAGCAGTTGCACCATCGAGGGTTCCGGCTATTAAACTGTATTGTGTCATTAGTTTATCATCTAACCTTAACAATCAAGTTGTTCATCATACTAATAATAATAAATCTATATATACCTGTGCACAATACAAGTTCCATAGTCTTTGTTCTCACACAGTTGCTGTAGCAGAAAAGTTGGGATTGCCAGCTTTTTTAGCTTAGCGGGGAAAATGTAAAAAAATCTTTCAACAATGTTTCTGGTATAGCAACTACTGGAATCAACTTGGCAGCAGTTGGCACTTAAGGCGACATACAGTGCAGACACCACTCAAATCAGAACTCTGTCTCAGACAAAGCTTTGCCTAGTCAGGGATTTGAGGCAATTTTTCGGTGTGGATTTAATATACGGGTTTGCTATGGTCGTCGTCAAAGTTTCAACAATAAATCATCCGGAGAACTTATTATCAAAAAGCTAGATTATCGTACATATTTTGATAAACATGATAAATGTTGGAAGACATCTCAAAAACCTCAGAATACTTATTATCATTTGAATAACAATTGTGTTCGGAAGAAGTATGCTAATTTTGTACACCATCTGTTGTCATCAGTAGTAATACGAGAAATGATATGAATAATGATCATGTAACATGTCTAAATGAGTTTTATTCCCATTCGGGAACTTTATATCTGCGCTGAATTATATATAAAATGTGTTGTTTTTATTTCCATTGAAAATTGGCATGGTTTGTATTTTGTAAGGTAATTGTTACTTCCTTCTATTTCTATCTAACGCTGTGTATCTATGGTGGCACTGATATCAATTTTCTAATCTACTATGATTTTGTCTCCTTAATGTGCTTTTGCTTTCATTTAACTTTGTTTCACCTTATCAAAGCTCTGGTGTTAATTTTTCTGCTATGTTAAATCGTCCACGGTGTTCTAAACGTTGTTTATGAAACGTATAGCTCAGTTTGTACTTACAATCAAAAACTATATTTATTAAGTGTATCAATTAAATGTACAAGCAAACATATGTAATCGAGATAGTTTTGAAGAGACATGTTTTTGATGCCCTTAAAAATGTAGAATATGTATACTCATAAAAACTGTATCTGTAAGATTTGCTTTCAGGTGAGTAAATTAAGATAGAGATCTTTGGTCCCATCAGTGGGGTTATTACGCCCGTTAATTCATAGATGGAAACACTCGCAAAGTGTTTTTAGTGTTTCATTGAGAAAAAAAAATCTTCTGAATTTCTGAATATTTTGTTAATTGATTTTGGTGTTTAAGAAAAAAATTCTTCCCATTTTTCAATGAATTTTTGAATATATTGTATAAACTACTGTACAACATACTTGTCTCCTGATTGCAATTTTTGATGAATAAATAATACTTCATTTTCAAAACCGTTGTCATGACTCATTTGTTTGTGACTCTTTAACAGAATCATAAATCTCAGTATATCGATTTAATTGCAAATCATTTATCGTGGCTCATAACGATTATGAATTTGGCTATGCTGTCTGCATATTTTCGCAACAACGCACGGGATTCGAACCTTACTGAAATTGAGCTGGATAAAGTTAAATTTAAATTTAGCTTTATTGCGTGAAATTAGCACATTAATTTCTGCATTTCTGTGTGTGTCCCTGTTATTTAAGCTGACTGACACCTGCCATAAACGACCCTGAGAATAGGCCAGCCATTAGCTGGCACCAGCCCCGAACCATCTTCGTTTTGTGGTGCTTGAGGATGGTTGTTCATTTCGTCATCTTGACTGGCATACTCAGCAATTCAAACTAAGTGTGCAAATGTTAAAATGTTGAAGGCAAACAGTACTCAAACCTGACTGCCGGGCTTGTTTGATAAAAATTGTCACATCATTAAGATTCCTTGCCAGACAAGCTAAGGCACTACAAGGAAATGTTGAAGACAAGAATACAATGCCTGACTCGTGGGTAAATTAACCTGGGGTCTACCTAATTTTAAAGACGATTCCTTAAAAATCTTCCTCAAAAACCTATTTCTGTAAACACATCATTGAGAACAATATAATATCGAAATCAACCATACCAGGCCCTGCATTTATATCGAATGGATATCAAACTGGACAGAGGGAAGACGTTATTTTGCAAGTCATGGAAATTCTGACATCCATCGGGAGGCATTCTCAGCAATTCAAACTAAGAGTGCAAATGTTAAAACGTTGCTCGGTAAACAGTACGCAAAAGATATAGCTGATTGCAGGGCTTGTTTGATCATTAAGATTCCCTGCCAGACAAGCTAAAGGCACTACGAGGAAATGTTGACAAGAAGACAATGCCAGACTCATGGTTAAATAAACCGGGGATCCAGGGACACCATATCCACTTGGAAAGTTGTTTGAAATTATCAACAAACAGACCTCAAAACTAACCACACCTTCTCCATCAAATGATCGTTCATCTGCTCTCTATCGTAATGCTCTGGACTGTCAAATGGACCTAAAATAGTTCTATTCTTTCTAAGATGTGACGAGTGCAATTGCTTTCAGACCATCCCTTGCTAAATGCCTGTCATACAGACACAAATGATCCTGCCCCAGCGCAGGAACAAGCTCACGTCATGTCACAAATTCCCAGTGATTTCCAAGAGATTTCAATGGATGAATCAATGATAGGCTGCGAAGGAAAAGCGACGGACATGCAATATTATCAAAAGAAGCCTACCACACGGGGCTTCTTATGAAAACGGTTGCTGACGCACCACTGTTCATCATTGCGAGACATGTTAAGATAAGCCGGTGTAACATCATGTTTCAAAGTCTACCATACCCACCTCAACTATTGCTAGTATTACTAAACATTCTAACAAGGCACTTCTTATAGCAAAGAGCCTGATGTGAGGATCATGGGGTCAGGATGACCCCTAGATGATCACCTGACACTTTTCATAACAAGGAAATGAACCATCTATAGGATTCAGAGGATCAACATTTCGGACACCCAAAGAAACCAAACAACTGAGAAATCATAATAAGTCAGCAATAATTGAGCGAATTTCATCTTTAGAGGGCCTGAGGATTTATAATTTTGTTATATTGTTATTAGGTACCAAATTTATTTATAAGCAAGGATTAATGTTGGTCAAAGGTATGTGATCAACAGGATGCCGGAGTTTGAGTAAGCAGGATCTGTGTGGGCAGTGATGGAAAACAGATAATGGTTGTGTCACAAGACCCATCAGATATTTGAGAGAGATTAGTGACAGAGAGTCGAGCTAGAGATCTGGCCGAGGCAAGATGTATTTTAAAGAGCCTCAACATATGTTACAAAATCGTCAAGAATAAAATAAATCCAAGAGAGTCTTGTTATGAGAATCTAAGGATATTCGAAGGCAAGTAAATCTCACAAACAGACCAAGGAAATTGAGGACCCCTGTTTGGCAAAGAATCCCCAGCCAAACACAACAATTTGCGATCAGATTTTTTCAAAAAACCTGTAAATTTTAACGAGGTCCTTTATTAAAATTTGGCTTTACAGGAATTGAAGAATTGATAACGCTGAGAGAGAATGGCGGCCATCTTAAATTCTGAAAATTCTGACCATGAACTCGAATTTCATGTGCGGATATCATATGGCATGACCTATTATCGAAATCTTTTCATGCGGATGGTGTGTTAAGCACCCAAAGTTCTTTATAAGCTATGTAAATGGCATACATATCAAGCGCTGCACTCCATATCACTGGCTGCCTTTAGCAACAATACAGACGTGCTTATTTATAGATTGGCGTCACCTGCTAGGAATAATAACAGCGATGAGTCGCGTAGTACTAGCCGCATTGCAGATGATGTTTGTACACTTGCTCTATCAAGTTCAAGACAATTATCTGGCTATTACAATAACAACTAACAATAACTCCCAGATAGCAACCCTAGATAGTAATGATTGACATTGCAGTTGTTTTGAAATAGAAAGCAATGCCACCTTCCCCCAGTTACTGGTGGTCTGGTCTCACTAACACAAACAAGATTTCAGGGGCAGTCTGACCCCCTGATTTTTGGGGGGTTACCAGCAAATCTTTTTCCATAACATTTAAATAAATATCATCTAAAATATCACAAAATAAAAGTCGTCAAATTGTTCATTTACTTGCTTTTGCCATAAATCAAGCCACAATAAATTTTTAACAATCTTTGGCAGGACATTGACTGCTTTGTGACCTGCCACTGTGCAGTTCCGTCAGCTACCCCCATCTATGTAGAATCAAAAATGGCTTCTGGTGTGGATAATTCTATCATGTCTGATGCCAAGTTTCCTTCAGATCCATCATCTCAATCTGAGCCTAGTGAGCCACAAAATTCTGAACTTGAGACTTGAGAAGAAGGTCCCGCCAAAAAAACCTTTGATTTTGATAGATGAAATTTTAACTTATGTGTATAGTTAATGAAACTATTTATTTTTCATGAAAATTACCAAATAGGTTGGTTCCTTAGAAATTTTTGAAAATACTTAAAATTTAGATATGTGTTACTTGGAAAAAAAATTCAGGGTCGGCATGTCTGATAGTGTTACAATGTTTCATTGAGCTGAAAACCATCAGAAATGCTTAATCATGAGATTTTAGTAATGGATTAAATTGATCCCGCAAAATTTAGCTACAAGAAAATAGGACGTTCCACATGAAGAGTTAATGACCACACAAGGTGAACTCATCCAAGAAAGCTGATGGACGTTGACATCTTCGATTCTGAAAATGCTTTTAAAATCAGATAAACACTGCTGGTAACGTGTTGAATGTTGATGTCAAATCTTCCATAATAGCATTTGGTTAAACACAAATAAATATGTGGTGTCTGAAGTGAAGCATCTTGAATATTGCAGGTATGTATCTTAAGTTTTCAGGAAATAACAGAAAAATTTTCACTGTTCCAAGCATTAATCATCATGGACATTTCATCACTGTTTCATTATTACTTTTATAATCACAGGATTGAAAAACTGGCCTATGCTATACAATTTCAGAATTACTTGCATTTTTTCAGCATGGCCTATTATACTGTAAGAGCTATATACGCATCAAATTTAGATCCCTCATTTTTATTCTCTTCAGGATGTCCATCTTTAGCTTAAGTGACATCTTTCAGAGTTTTAGAGTCAAATTTCAAACCCTTCAACAAGTCAAAATGAACCTCGGCATATCCACAAAAAAACGGAATGACGCCATCTACGAGAAGAGGCTCACCCCAAGTGAGCAGTGCCAAAAACTTGTTTTTGACCACCCAATACTTTCAAGTTGCGCATGCAAACATTTGAAATGACATGAAAAATTAACAGCTATCCAATGATGAGATATTCATGACAGCTTTAGGGATATCACTCATTATGGTGAGCTGAATCTAGGGTATTCAACAATGTAGAGTGCTGTGATTCCAAATCTGCAACCAACAGAAAGGCTCGTACATTCTGCCAGAGGCTACAGCAGCTGTTGATGTTTAAGTTTGCCGGACAATCTTCTTGCAGACTTAAGGATATAAGATCAATTAGATTCTTACACATATCTTTGTAGCACATAAGGGTCACATGTATTTTTGCCACTGAAAGACAATAGACGACATTATGCTCCAAAACATGCTACAACCACAGAACTACAGAAAAATTGAAATCACAAATCGAGTCCTATAACCCATCTATCAGTCATTGCAGAAGAAAACCAATCTTCATACTCAATATCTTAATACAGAGATGAATGCAACATTGATATGGCAGATTTTACAATGATGGGAACCAAAATCTGTCATTTTTATAAATATCGTTATTTTTAATGTTCATGTAATAAATTCTTAAACTAGCATCGCGATAATGAAGAAATGAGACAATTAACATAGTTATGACGAATTCCACGTGGTTTTTAAAACAACTGCCAATATTAAAGTTTACCGCGCGGGGCGATATCGCAGCGCTGCCAATAGCAGGTCAACAGAGTCTCCCGCATGAGTGTCGATATAGGTCAGAGCAGTTCCGAACTTAACGTTATATGTAGTCTTTGAAGGAAAAAGGTTCCCGAAGGTAATCGACTGGACAGAAGGGTTTTAAACTTTAATCTAGAAGGAATATCGGACCAATTATTTTCAAAGCCTGTAGCCTGAACAAATTATTCTTTTTTCAGCATTTTGCTTTGGTCTTAAATATTCCATGGTCTAAGTCATGAGTTCTCGTACAAGTTACTATCGGAATAGAATGAAAAAAAATGATCCAGAAAAATATGCATTGTATTTGGAAAAACAAACAATTAAAGTACAGCTGCACCGCGATAAATTAAAAGCTTAGTTAAAGAAAAAGAGACCCTCAGTGATGGCTATAGCCACGCCACAAAAGCAAAACAAAAAAAATGGCTCACATTCAGAATAAAAGGATGCAAGAGAGAAAAAGCTGCCTCCTCAGAAACAAATAAGCTAAAGGTGGTTTTAGGGCATCAAAATAAAACGCTAAAAGAAACAAATAAAGCTGTAACCAGAAACAAAATAACTGAGAGAATATTGGCGGGAAAAAAGAGTGAAGAGCAAGCGCGGTGGCCCGCGCAAAAGTTGCGAAGAGTGCGGGAAAAAGATAGAAAACGCAAGCAGAAACAAAAAGAAATAAAGGTCCAATGGCCCTTTGGCTCACCATCAAATCATTGAGTGTATTTTGTCAAAAATATTACACTAACTATAAATTAATTTGGATTGCAATCGAATGTAGAATAGATTACCGAATTAAGACCATCAACTGATGATATGCTGAACAAACTCTTCAAACAACAATCTTATATTCAGCTCATAAAAAACCTTTAATCCGAACCCCCATATTCCCTATTACTCTAATAACTAAAACACAATAATAAATAATAATTGTCTTTTTTCAATTCTTAAGTTAATCAAATCATTGTAATCGTTAGAAAGTATTAAATCACTATCTCTTTCATTAAAAGGAGTTTGAAGAATATTAATTATGTTTTCATCTAAATTACCTTTACAATTTAAAACTGTATTGAATATTTTAGGATTTTTGATTCCATTATCAAAAGTATCAATTAGTTCAGTAATTAAATATTTTTCATTTGATAATTATAGTAATATTATCTATTTTATATTGTCTTGCATACACTAAATTTGTTGCTGAAATATAACTTTTCATGTTGAACTGTGAAAATAAGTTATTGGTTTCATTGATTTCGATTTTAAATTTGGGTTCTTCTTCTTTCTTCATTTTTATAACAAAACTTTTATTAAAATAAATCTAACTCATTCAAATATGAATATTCAATGTTAAAATATAAATTAATTCAATCACACTTTACTCACACTTTTTATGTTTAAAAACTGATTTTTTATTATGCGAAATCTATATTTTTGATCTTATCTAACTAGATTATTATGCTAACACTTTACTCACTTTATTATGCTAACACTTTACTGAAGGGGCGAGTGAGTAAAAAATAAAAAAAATCTTTTTATGAGAAAAATGAATCAACCTTCCAGCAGTGGAAAATTGAAGTTAGGGCACTCCAGAAGGATCCCAACTATTCCAGGTCGCAAATTCTCATGGCAATGAGAAGGTCTTTGCGTTGGGGCGCAGTGGGGGTTCTGTTTAATGCTGGAGAAGATGCCGATATGGATCAGGTCTTGGATAAGTTCTCTTTGATATCAGGTGAGGTTTATTCTTAGGAAGAGAGTCTCCGGCAGTTTTATGTTTCGATGCAGTAGGCAATGGAAACCATTAGTCAGTGGTCTTGCCATCTCGATAACCTCATGGGGAAGATTAGGTGTTTGCCTGGCGGCTGTAACCGATATCTTTTTCAGACAAAAGCTTCATATAATGACGCAAATTCGCATGGTAATGAGAAGGTCTTTGTGCGGGGGTGCAGTGGGGGTTCTGTTTAATGCTGGAGAAGATGCCGATATGGATCAGGTCTTGGATAAGTTCTCTTTGATATCCGGTGAGGTTTATTCTTTGGAAGAGAACCATCTTTTTCAGACAAAAGCTTCATATAATGACGTGGTCAAGGAAGCGCGGAAGGCTGAATGTGAACAGGAGTCCGGTAACGTCGTTTCTGGAAGGAAAACCATCGCTTCAGTTCAGGCTCCAGTTCAGAGGCCTCAACCTCCAGGTTCGGGTTCCCCGGGATGGGAGGAGGCTTTTGCAAAGTTTCGGCTGAAATTGAAAAGCTTTCCAAAACCGTGAAACAGGTTGCGGAAAGACCTGTCTATCGGAATTGGGTTCCCACTCCCCGGCCAGCTGGACAAAATCAGTTTAGAGGATCGTATGGATCTGGTCCACGATTGTGGACGAAGCCAGGGAGAGGCTTATGAATCTCTTGTGGGCAAGGCAGTCTATTTTCTCAATTAGTGATTTTGACCTTGGACACACTCATCTAAATGAGCATAAGATTAATCTCACGGATACCACTCTGATAAATCAGCGGTATCGTAGAATTCCGCCTGGTATGGTGGATGAGGTTAGGGACCATCTCCGTATGATGCTCGAGGTTGGGGTTATAAAAGCGTCATCCAGCGCATTTGCGTCACCGGTAGTTTTAGTCAGAAAGAAGACCGGTGAGCTGCCATTTTGTATCCACTACCAGGAATTAAATAAACGTACTATCCCAGAACGCTATTGTTTGCCTCGCATTGACGAGCAACTTTACGCCCTCTATGGTTCCCGATATTTTTCTTGCCTGGATCTAAAATCCAGCTATTGGCAAGTTCAGATGGACGAGGAGAATAAGCAATACACTGCTTTCAACGTTGGCCCAGGTTTCCGATTTTATGAGTGTGAGGTAATGCCTTTTGGACTTACCGGCGCTCCGGCTACATTCCAACGCTTAATGGAGCGAAGCCTCGGTGATCTTTCGTTGAAAGAGTGTCTCGTTTATATCGATGACATCATCGTATTTTCGGCCTCGATTGAACATCTAGTGCCGTTAGACAATGTTTTCCAGAAGCTGAAAAATGCTGGCCTGAAACTTAAAACTGTCGAAATGTTCGTTCTTCCAGGAGAAAGTTCTTCACCTTGGCCGCGTAGTTTCCGAGGCGGGTATCGAGCCTGACCCTGAAAAGACTAAAACCATTAGAGCGTGGAAAACCCCCACATCCGTAAGTGAAGTTCTGAGTTTCATGGGATTCGCTTCTTACTACCGGCGGTTTATAAAGGGTTTTGCCAAAATAGCGAAGCCACTAAACGAACTTTTGAAGGGGAATCCGAGGCTCAGCAGTCCACTTTTGATCAATTGAAGGAGTTATCATCTGAACCGCCAGTTTTGGCGTATGTTGATTATTCCTTACCTTTCGAACTACATACCGATGCGAGTCTGGGTGGGTTAGGGGCCTGCTCAGGAAAGAAAATTACGACTCATAGCTCCACGGCCTTAAACCATCGAGAGAAATTATCCGGTCCACAAGTTGGAATTTCTGGCTCTCAAGTGGTCATTGTCTGAGGCCCTTAATGACTACTTGTACGGTAATGTATGTGTGTCAAAACGGACTCGAATCCGTTAACCTTACAGGATGCGACCAGCCATCGCTGGTTACAGTGTTTAGCCATTTGCGATTTAACTTTAGAGTATATTTCCGGCAAATCCAACGTGGATGCTGATGCCTTGAGTCGTAAGTGTGTATCCTCGATGACGTCCATGCCGTTTGTCAGTCTGTTTTTGCATTTCCTCTTCCGTCTGTTAATCCCTAACAGGATTTTGAAGCCTTGGGAGTTGGCCGGAGGTGTATGGTCGCCGCGCAAGAGTTAGACTCTGATCCGAGTAGAAATATTGGACAGATTACTAGAACGGGGCGATATCGTCTGTTTTCTCATTTGGATCGAAAGTGGCAACGTTTTGCGGATTCGCTTTGTTTAAGTGATTGCTTTCTGTGTCGGACGGTCTTTGAGGATGGCGTTGAGTCGTTGAAAGTCGTAGTTCCCCAGTCAGAGATTGCTATAGTGTTTGATGCAAGTACCCCTACCCAACAAGCGATTGATTCCTATCGTTACATCGGAGCCTTTGGAGGTCGTATATTTAGATTTTTCTTTGTATGGATCAAAGTCGCGGAGGTTTCGAAGATATCTTAGTAATGACTGATCACTTCACCAAGTATGCTTTAGCTATACCTACTCGAAACATTTTTTTTCTTAAATATACAAATAAGACCCGCTACGAACCCTGCCATTGGTATCATCATACTTGCTAGTTCAGATACTGAATTAAATAGCCTACTCGTTTATAATCGTGAAAAAGAAATTATAAGCAAAGGTACGATACCTGGTTGAATAAAATGCTTGCCTTTTGTTTTGGGTTTCACATCCAATGGGCTTCCCCAATTACATCAGAGACGCCGAAATTCCCAGAATTTCCCGTATATCCCACAAAAAGCCAATCACATTCATTGTAGCTCAGGTAACAAGGTCAACTTAAATAAATAGAAGCGAGGAAATTTAGGGGGTTTATAAAGTGAGGGCCTGTAGATCGAAAAGTACATTGAGATCAGTCGAACTAAAAACAGCGACACTCCAGGAAGGATTAAAGTTTTATATATTTCATTCCAAGCGCGCAAATTGTCATACGTAAAAACGTGCCATTTCTTCGTGCTAAAAAGCAGGGGTTTTGCGTGTTTTTCAAGAATAAGTCCCCTAAAAATAACTTGATCACTATGAAATTTTTGTGGGCATGAGAACTCATTAAGCCAAACCAAGACACCAAAAATCAACACTATTGGTTCAAAAGCCAATGTTTGTGCCTTGTTGACACACTGCTACTCTATTCATTTTCGATGAAAACTGCATCATCAGACCGTTTGCATAGGCAAACCTACGGTTCGCCAAAAATGATTTGTATTTGTGATGTGTATCAGTTTGAGACTGGTCATCGGTCTGATGACATCTCTGGAGTTAAATTGTAGTAATTAAACGTGATTATTTATTCAAGTATATCTGTTGTCGCAGGTCCTTCTTTGCGCTGCATGTTCGACGAGCTGTTTCGTCCGCTACTCTAATCTCCAGGAGCCCAATTAACTTGTGACACAGGGAAACCTCAAGTAGGAATTTACGACCTGTCACATTTAAATGTTTTTTTTTTTCAAACAAAATAAACTGTATTCGACAAAATGCCTAGTTTGTTTTGTGGAAATATGTAGTTAAACTGTGAAAACAGGGCGGAAATCTCAGCTGGCCAATTAGTTTACGCTGGTTTTTTTTACGTAAAGGGAAGCGACTGTCTGAAACTGCAAAGAATGATCCCGCCTTATCCAAATTCCAAAAGTCTTCACTGCGAAGTGTCCGGAGCACTCCCCAGTCTCTCGGCATTGGCGCTGAAATATCGCGCGCGAGGCGTTAGACTAGATCAGCGCGCGCGTGCTGTATGAGAGTATCATATCTCCATGTACAAGCTGGTTGAGTGTTAAACACACACGAGTGTATTGAGCATCGCCGTAGTAACGCGCTACAGCGGCTTGAACTAACGAGCAATGTTGATTGTTTTATAACCAAATTTGAGCACTTATAAACATCAGAATCAAATATAAACCAATCTGCACCATCTACACTAAGTACAGAATATATGTGCCAATTTACAGAAAAATCGGTTCACGCAAACAGCTTAAATTGTGTCATAAAGAAACGTCTGACGACGAAACCCATCAAAAACCGGGCCCTGCAGTATACTGGAAATTCTAAATAAAAAGTTCAAAAAAATTATCGTTTTTCTTTTTTTAATGTTTATTGTCTCAAATTTTAAACCAAAATAATATTTTTGAGCTGGTCGAAAAAGTGAATACACGCCAAATAGGTTGCCATGACAATAAGACAACATTTCATTTCAAGCAATATGCTTTATATGAAGGAATATATAGTGGACCAAATACATACTGATACATACAAGGTATTAAGTAAAGCTCTTTCTGATCACTGAATCCTCGGTTTTGGCGCAGTCAACTGGCTTTACTTATTACTGAGGTAGTCTCTATTTCTTAGTCCCAACACTTGTATTTCTAATTCAATGTACTTTTACGATGCATAATCCATCATTTGCCCCAACAACAAACAAGCAACAAGCATTAACTGTCATTGGCAAATGAACCAAAAATGGACCCCCATTAATCATGATCAGATTAAGCCAGATCGCTTCGAAATTCAGAATTCGAGCAGCACAGAATTGAGTAAAACCAAAGTCCATATATCATATGTTATCAGTATTTGGCCTTCTTCCTAGATTAAAACCAATGTTAAGTGGAGTCCACTATTATCCCAACAAAATTTTAGCACAGTTTCTACAGTCCCAGGCCACCAGGCCATAAACCATTCATTGGCATCACTCAACAGAAGTTACTAGGTTTTAGAAGTTTAAACTGCGTGTATTCACTTCCCCAATTTATCGAATAAAGCTTAATATCAGAATCATGCTTTCGCTGGTTCGCTCGTCTTACTCAGCATTGCTTTCTCCGCCTTCTTTTTCTTATTCTTCGCTGATTTCCGACTGACGGACGTTGCCAAAATTGTCTGTAATTGAAAACGAGTTCTATCATTTCCTAATCTGAGCTGACAGCCCTAAGTTCTAATCAAGTCAACCCACTAGAAATGGACGTTAACACTCTAGGAGCCCCTCCCTTGAATCATGTTATGCAACATTTTGAATACAATTGCAAATAATGATACTGTGTAACTCTTTCTTCAATATTTTTCACGAAAATAACCATTTTGGGAGTATTCAAATGATACGCACAATCGGCTGGACACAGGTGACAACATTACCCCCATAAGAACAGAGACAGGCATAGGCCTAACTACGAAAAAGCTTAGAATTAACATCATCACTGTAGTAGGCTTGGTTTGGTTGTGTTCCTAAGATCATTGGATCATTGTTTGAGGAAACAAACCTAAAGGAATCAAGAGCTGATTCGAGTTATCTCAAAGCCCATTTATTTGCTAGGCCACTGCTACGAAAAGTTCCGACCACTAATGTACTTGCGTCATAAACAGTAACCAGCACAATGGTCCGTAACCTGTTAACTTATTAACAAAATCATGGTGACAACATTATAGGACAGCAGTGTTCAATAGACAGAGTTGATAACAGAAGACAACCTCAATACCGGCCACTACATCCCTCTATATCGAACACTGATACACTACCAAGATTTTTAGGTGTAGTTATCCCCTTTCTGTTTACCTTTAACTCCTCTTGTTGTACGCTGTGTTCCGATTCATACAAATCACTGTCAAATTTTAAACCAGTTATTTTCATTGGTCCATTAGGCATCAACAATACCGTGAATTTAAACTGTGCCACGAATTCATCTGTAAATTGATCAATCCATAATTTACTAAGATATCATGTTTGCGCGACAGAGTCTTTCGTAGATGTATCCGAACATGTTTCAACTGATTCCTGAATGTCATGATGCAGCTGATAACCATACGCAAGATCGGCCATAAACTACTTTTGTCACCACCAGAGTGATAAAAGGGCTGAATCAATTGGCTGGTATCACATATTTGGCTCAGCACAGCACATTAACAAATATTTTGATCTCTGTTAATTAAATATGTAGAAAAACTGACCGATGTTTAGGTTGGAATAGTAAATACAGAACAGGTTTAAATCAACTCAACGTGGTGACCAAAGGGTAAAATACCCGGTACAGATCTATAACATGTAACTTCAATGTGGTAAATACTTACTATCTTTTTCATATAGAACATTGAATGGTTCAAGAAGATGATGGTTTACACATTCTACTACACCCAAACGAGCCTTCTTTTCATCCTCACAAGCCCTCAGCGTAAATGGCATGAATGAAAATTTATTGGTTACTTCACTGAAGAAATCTAATAAAAACAAAGATGATTGTTTACACAATTTGGAACAAGAAACGTTTTCACCAGATGGCATGACTCACTGACTCACTGGTAGCAAATGTCATTTTGCAATCGACTAGATTATATAGCCTCCAGAATCCCAATAAACCGAATATCGACAAATTCAAGTTCTGGAATTACTCGTTTGATGGCGCAGTAGGATATCATATTTGAAGGATTAATCATGACGATACATAGTAAGTAAAAAACGCTCATTAAAAACTTGAAGCGAGAGATCTTTATTGAAAATGAACTAAAACATGACGGATTTAGCTTCCAATTTCCAGTTCTGACTAGCACCATCAAACGAGGAATTCCAGAATTTGGATTTGTCGATATCCCATATTTTCAAATAAAGATCCAACTTATGAATACTGAAGCATAGAATGGTAATGGAATAATGTAGATTCATATCCAGGAAATTACTAAATTAAAATCATTTTAATGACTTAACTCTGGATATACTTAAACCATGTCTACATAAGCGTGTTGAACCCGGGTTTCGATGTATCCGGATTCAACGAAAACCAACGTTTACAGTGAGTAGCATCTACACTTAAGAAGTAATATATTTATATCAAAGTAGTTTTACCAACAGTCCTACTGGATCTTTCGTGTCCTAAGTTAAGATGGTTAGCTGTTCCATGTATCAATCTGCAGCATGGATATCAGGGTCTTAGAAGCAAGCGTAAACGTGGCTTAAAAATGTTCAGGGTGAAACCATATGGGAAGAGTCTTAATAAAGAAATTAGGAAGAACAAGAAATGCAGTCAAATACAGAGGCTAATTCGATTCAGCTTAAACCAGATTGAAATGCAATTTAGACATTACTTAGTCAATCTAAGCAAATGCACAAACATAAAATATGCTGTTAATTAAATTAGATTTAACAAACATTGCATTAATTTTTTCAGTTGGAAATGATTCGAATTACCCGGTTTCTATAGTGAAATCCAGACAGCAGATTGCTACACACAGGTATTAATTAATGTCAATGATGCCGAAACTGAAATGGTTTTATATTTAACTTACTCCTGGCAGCTTTCATCTTTAAACTATATGTCTCATTACGTCTTTTGTAAACAGTAGTTTTGCTTTCCATTTCTTTTCCCTGATAAAATAAATGGACAAACAACAGTAACATGACAATATGTCAAAAGTTTTGATGATGTTGAAATGACATGAAACTAATTCATTACAATGTAAAGTATTCCATAGAAAACAGACGAGCACCCACTGATCTCGCAAGATATTTCATCCAGTGTGTCAGGAAATAAGATACCCTTATACTTTGAATGGTAGTTAATCTTCCTAGTGACCGTAATGATCACTGGTGCATATGATGCCAGACACAACGATTGGATAACTGCCAAATTTCAGCAGACAAATTAAGCTCCCAACAGAACGGATTAAGGCAGTGATACCTGTACCATAAAAAACAAACTCTTTCTTACCCGTCCTTCCCCAGTACTGATCAGCATGTCAAGCGCGTAAACTTCATGCAACTCGAATTCTTTTTTTTCGTGGTCTTTTCGTTGGTTTTCAGTTGGATTCTGAATGATTGCTTTTTCTCCATCGATTGTGTGCTGCTGTAACTGATACGAAAGCATTCCTGAGAAAAGGAAAAGAATAATATCAAAATAACAAGAACCACAAGTTTAATAATCACAGGATTCCCATCAACACAACAGGGCAGCCAAAACATCACACAGAACTAACAGGCAATACCACACTTGTACACATTTCACAACTAGTGTATTAGGGACAGCACCCACTTGGATAATTAAGTAGACTCCGGTTACCTCAATCTCTGAGGACCATGGGAAATTATCCAAGGTGAACGATGTCCGACCAGATCGATGTTCACAAGTTTTTTTAAAGAAAAGTGTTAAAAGGCTTAATACACTTAATTGTGTCTGAATGATTATTGGGATTTAACGTCAATAAACAGGATTTTAGCCAACAGATTTTTTTTCCTATTCTTGATAAGGACATTCGATAGAATTCGATCACTTTTTTTCGAACGCTGTGTGCAGTTTCTGCTTCATGATGAATAGATCAATGAGCGAGTGAGCAGCATGAATGAATGAATACTATTGAATATATGAATGAAAATAATACTGTAGAATGTAGGTCAGATCACTGTCAGAAATAAATACATGCATTGGTCGCTACTCTGAACGAACCATGAGAAAACACACAATTTTACGAAGAGCTCTTAGCAGGGATGAAAACGGGCTAGTTTTCAAGAATGATGGAAGTGAAACTGAAAGGTCGGAAAAGATCGTTAGTTTCAGTAAAGAAATATTAAGAAACCAATGACCTTGAAACTCACCACAATCATAGAAAATGTCATAAGCTGTGTTTTGCAAAAATTTGGTCAAAAAATATGCCTAGGTACCAAAACAATACGAAAATATTAAGTTATTCGGCTATTTAACGCCCTCAGGTGACCAAATTAAATTAGGGGTTCACTTCGGATGTGGTTTGAAATGCTCAGTGGTGGACCAAAAGAAAACTTACCCTCAATCGGTTTACAGCTAAATTCTTCTGCAACTTTTTGAATGGCATCCGTTACTTTGTAGTTCTACAATGAAAACAATCACTCTTTATATGATCTTAACCAGACGTGGAGTTTCTATAATGGTTATACCTACTTACACCATAACAGACTAGAGTTACACCTTGCAGCTTTAAATACCTCCCCCCCACCAATACTTTCCTCCACTTTGTAAGAGTTAAAGGCTGATTGTGCAAACAGTTTCATTCGCCTGATGAAGCTTCTAGCGAAAGCTCAGGCGTCAAATAAATAGTTAATCTATAGGGTACTACTCGTCTCCTTAATTGTGCAAACTAGAAATTCAAGATGGCTGCCCTTGCATTCATGATGGACCATAACCAACATTTTCAATATGGGTGGAAAACTCACGAGCACCAATCCCCACCAGGGAGACATAACTTAATATGTTTTGTCTACATCTACAAGGTGATCACTTTTTATGTATCGAACACCCCCTGGTTGTCACATGGAATATCATGTGACCTTGAAACTTTGCACAAAGGCGTAGCATTCCATCTGCAACACATTTTCATTATCAAATCTGTTTCATTTAGAAGTTTAGGCTAACATCATCTTTTTCATGTATTAAGCATTTAAGAAAACAAAAATGGCCACCAATCGGTCATCTTGGATTTACAAAAATAAAATGCACATGGACAACTTCATATCCAGACAAACATATGGGTAAAGTAACAAGAAGAGAGAGCCAGTAGTTTAAGAGATATCTGGACAAGATTGTGTCTACAGATGGACAACGGACGACGCGACTCCACGATACCCCTCCCCCACACTTCGTTGCAGGGGGTATAAACATACAGAGCCACCGACACCTATTCCATGTCCATGAATGTTGTCAGGTTAGAATATTATGGGAACATAGATTCATGATTCACATAAAAAACAATTTAAGCAATAATACTATAATCCATAAGGGCTGGGTGGTCATCAGAGAAGCCCAATGATCATATTAGCTGATGAATAAGTAGTTATCACATTTCAATCAACAGAACGTTGATATCCACATGGTTTTACTAGATACACGATCAGAGGTCATATGACATGCATGATTTGGTACTAACTCATCATTCAACTTGACACACAAATGTGGGAGAGTGGTGGTAATCCCAACTGACGCTATGACTTAAAACATACAGTGATACCGACATCTTTTCCATGAACATTGCCAGGTTTGAATATCATCAGAAAGTTAAGTTATGATTCATTCAAAAAAAAATTAAAGCAATAATACTATAATCCATAGGGGTTTGGTGGTCATCAGAGAAGCCCAATGATCATATTAGCTGATGAATAAGAAGTAATCACATTTCAATCAACAGAACATTGATATCCACATGGTTTTACTAGATCCACGATCAGTGGTCAGATGACACGCATGATTTGGTACTAACTCATCATTCAACTTGACACACAATTGCAATGATCAACTAAAGCGAAAGTCCATAGAAATTAAGTTTTTTAATCTTAAAATAGGGATTGACCCTGTTGTTTATTTAGATTGGTAGATTTTGTTCTGATCTTTTTTTATTTGGTGGCTCGTACAAACCCAGTGACAGGCATTCATGCCATGGCCAAGTCTAGCGATACCATCAGGTTCGATTCCCTGCCGAGGAAGGATGTAGGATTAGGTGGTTGTCAGAGAAGCCCAATGATCATATTAGCTGATGAATAAGTAGTTATCACATTTCAATCAACAGAACATTGATATCCACATGGTTTCACTAGTTACACAATCAGTGGTCAGATGACACGCATGATTCGGTACAAACTCATCATTCAACTCATCACATGAAGTGAAACTAGAGGACCAAACGTCCTGTGCTCTTGCGGTCCAGTTTCTTTTACAATATTCATGATAACATAGGCCATTACATTATTCATTCTACTGATCTTTTAATTATGCAGATTTGTTCACCTAGTGCCCTGAGCAGTACGGTGAGGTTGAAGCCTCAGACAGTGGTAGGCAGGAACAAATACTTTAGATCGATTTGTTATTACCTTAAACTCTAGAGTAAGATATGGCCGGTTATAGTGCAATAAGATCAACAGACTCAACATAGCAATGTCTATCACTTTCAAAGACCTTTTAATACGACAACTTTGATGAAAATCTATGATCAAGTATATTTCATTCAAAAAGCTTATTTTCACTGTATAAAAAACATGCATATTTATAACGCGCGCGGCAATATGAATCTATATATTTGAATTAAAATGCATGCACGGCGCACGTTTCCCAGACTCCTGTTTGTTTTTCTTTTAAAAACACGTGTAGATTGATCGCTTCGCACAGATTTCCGTAGTACAATAGTGATACAGACCTGACAACACCGTGTCAGACAATATCATAAATTTTCAGTTATATCTGAATTTTTTCAGATATTTTGATTTTGCGTTACATTTGTGTTTTTTTCATTTCAATTGTCAATACAATATTGTATGTTTGTAATACCGGCATGATTCGTGCAAATTATAATTGTCCACTCCTAACACTACTAATACTTTTATTTTTAACTTGTCACATCCACAGACACACTGATTACAGCAGAGAACAAATGCGACTGGTTGGCGGTGGGAGGTCGTTGTTAACAAATATTTTTTGCTAATCTATTTTTCATTTTTACCAAATAAATAACGCAGAATCATCGATTGATATACATTGAGTACATCAGAAGCGCCGATATTCCCGGAATTTCCCGTATATCCCACAAACAGCCAATCACATTCATTGTAGCTCAGGTAACAAGGTCAACTCAGATAAATAGGAGCGAGAAAATTTTGGGGCTTATTAAGTGAGGGCCTGTAGGTCAAAAAGTACATCAAGATGAGTCGCACAAACAAGAGCCCCAAGGGGCACTATGGCCAGCCTGTCAGCTTTTCATAAAATGGCAGATGATGATGCATTCTGAGGGTTGAAATGTTGAAGAGGGTTGAGGGTTGAAGAGGGTTTCTAGTTTGTCAAAATACACTCCCAGCTCTAGAGTTAATACCTAATAATTTACACTAATTAATAAGTAGCACAGACAGCGACTGGAGTTGGCAGGAACGAATACCTCAGATTAATCTTTTCCCTTGGTCTTATTGATTTTAATGTGGAATAGAATTTAATTTTCTGAAATTTGTTCAATAAAACAAAATTGAATTTTATTTGATATTTTTTGCAGAATAAAATTTGATTGAATTTGTAGCTTGAGCACATGGCCAATTAGCATATCAAAGTCATCTATCTGATTAGAGAAAAAGCTATTTTTCCCGGACTTTGCACAATGGTCAATCTGTAGTGCTAATAAAAATATTCCTCCCAAAAACCAAATCAACTAAAGCTTTCACTGAAATCGAACTTTAGATCTTTAAATAAAACCCGGAAGTAAAACGGTAGACGATACCGCGGGTTCACGTGATCACCTGCTGATTTCTACGGCTAAGCCAATCATAGAGGAGTCTTTGCTTTCTGATTGGCTTTTCAAAACCAATATTTTTGCAATCAGCTATTCGTGAAAAAGCTCATATAAATATTAACGAGGCCCTCTTGCAAAATTCAGCTACGTAGAGTTTGGAGAATGTTGATGCTTTAATGAAAGATTTGTATGAATATATGCTCAGTTGCACAGTTAAAGAGCCTTTGCTCTGGAAACGTAGTCATTTAAATTCGCTCCATTTGTGTAGTAATAGGCTCAGCCTACTGGTGGCCAAAAAATGGCAACACTTTCAGGAAGGATTGAACTTCTATATATTTCAATTCCAAGTATGTAAATTGTCATATGTAAAAACGTGCCATTACTTAGTGCTAAAAAGCAGGTTTTGACGTGTTTTCAAGAATAAGTCCCCTAAAAATAACTCGATCACTATGTAATTTTTGTGGGCTCAAGAGGTCATTAAACAATACCAAGACACCAAAAATCTCCAACACTTTTGGTTCAGCAGCCAATGATTGTGCCTTGTAAACACACCCACACAGGTACTCTACTTATTTTCAATGAAAACTGCTTCACCAGAGCGTTTGCATAGGAAAACTACGGTTCGCCAAAAACTTACGTCGTTTGGAGGTACGATCAATCTCAGTGCAACTTCACTAGCATAGTAGGCAGCCATTATCACATCTGCTTTACGTCCAGTTACTTTATTATCCTGAAATAAAAGAAATATCATTATACAGGATCAAAAGCTTGTAATATCATTCAAGTCTAATACAACACAGCTTTAGGGTTCCCCCCTGGTTGGAATGGGTCTGAATCTATGACAAACCACACATGTTTTTTCTCAATCAAGTTGTGTGTTTCTGGCCTTGCATGTGACTAATTCTCACTGCTCCTTCACCCATATTAGAAGTCAACCCCGCATAAGTCGTAGCACTTGGACTGACGATTTATCAATGACTTACATCATGTACGAGTCACGGGTAAGCCGTATTTTTACGAGGTATCTATAAGTCGCACTTTTATATGAATTCCGCGAATAAGACGTAAAAATACAATATATACGACCCACAAATTTTAGCATGGTTCCTCATGTTTCCGATTGTATCCTGAGCTGAGAGTGAAGATCGTATATCGCCGAAATTTACCCTCAGCTACTTGCACCACGCAGAAAACTTCGCAAGAAAGTTACGTTGTAACTGTCTAAACACTTACACAGACAATATTGTAGCGTATTTTTATCTGCTGCCGGCATATCGGGCTACGACTTACGCAAGGTATTTTTAATGGAATCAGACGATTTGGCTTCTAAAATTGATACCACTTACGTGAAAATACGACTTATGACGTACGAGTTATAAGCATAATTTCATAAGGTTTAAAGAAGAAAAAAATTGGGACCAAAATAATTATACGAGAGATGTGATGATACGACTAATTCGATGACGACTTATGCGGGGTTGACTGTAATATCATATGTTTTTAAACAGACAGATCACGCAGAATGACAGTCATTCGCAACACAGTAAAGCCAGTCTTCACAGTTTTAAGTTAATAACCAAGAATAATAAGTGTTAACAGGGAGGTGGGATCCCTTCCCTGGTGTAAACAAAGCAACATCATTATAATTTAGTCTAGATACGAAAAGGGCAGGTCCTGTCCTTCAATAGGCATAACTTGCACACTTTTCATATGCACTAATTACTAGTCTATATTGTAACCAAATTACCATTCAAAAATAATTAGTGGTCATTATCATGACCATTCACAAAGTGTTTTCATATTGTTCTCAAATGCATAGTGGCTATAGACAAGCTGTTACCTGGTAAATGACAACTCCTTTTTGTTATCAAAATTCTTAGTGGTGACTATTGGCATAGGCCTATAGCCTATAATTCAAAATTGAAGATCATTTTTATTTTGAGGTCATTTTTCTGATTTTCCATACCCTTTCCATAGCCATAGAAAGAAAAACGAAATTTCCATAGTTTTTCCAGGGCCTGGAAAAAAAATTCCCATTTTTCCAAAACTTTCTAAGACTTATCAAAACCCGTGGACACTTCGTTGAGGGGTATAGAAGATACTGTATCCATACAAATAACTAGACTCCATTTAACCTCGAATGCTGTAAGTCAAAAAATCAGTTCAACTTTGAAATGGGTGCACACAGTAATCCCTGCATAACCCAGAATTCTGTCTAATCTGGATATAGTTATAAATTCAAGTTCAAGTTTTTGATCCTCAATAAGTACTGGTAGGTAAATATAACAAAGCCTTTTCTCCTTTCATACTATTGTATCTAAAGTCGTATTTTTTTATCTCAACTACAGCTGCGGTCACACTAGGATTTCAGTACGGTACTAAGCGTTCACACTAGGAAATTTTTCGAGGCCTATTCAGTTCCTTACTGAAATTGGCGGCTTAATAAGCGCGGAATGCCATTCTGCGCCAAAAACCCGATCTCAGTACGGAACTGAGATGGCCGCGTAATTTCTGTAGTGTGAATGCAGATTCGGCGCTTAGCTAGCCGTGTAACATCCTCGTAGTACAAAACACTAAACACTCATTACAATCCCCTCTATTGGCACACTGGGTGACTACTATTGCCGACTCGTAGTGTGAACGTAACTGGCAGTGTAAGCGCCATATTTTGGTGAATTCAGCACCAGTGACCTACGGTACTTAAGTGCCGAATCGAGTGTGAACGCGGCTTATATCTGCTCATTTCTTTGCTTTGTTATTAACAAATCTTAGCTTAGACAGATGTCCCACAAATGGATTAAACAATGTCCAGTTTGTCTGTCGCCTGTCACTTGCCGGTCTGTCACACGTCCGTCTGATTGTATATAACTTGTAAGATTCAGAAGAATCAGACATTCACTCATTCATTCACTGAGTCACTTTCGTTAAGTCAGCCTTTGAGTCTGTAACAAATTCAGACACATACCAAGTGCGTACGGAACAAAATCATCGTCAACTGATCAACTGAAAAATCATAGTCTTCGTCATCTAGGCTATATCGAATGAGATAGAACCACAAACAATGCGTCCACTGGCAAGAGGCGAAAATAATGTTGCCAAAATAAAACATAATTTTGATGCCAAATTAATCTCAATCGAAAATTATACAGATTTAGCAGGGGGGGGGGACAATTATAACATTTGTGACCATCCACCCATTTACAAATCCCTTGAATTTTTCCATGTGAGTAGACAAAATTCCAATCAGAGAATCAGAATCAGAGAAAATATTTTAGGTTTAAAATGTTATGAAGTGTGTATTCATAGAGATGTCAATAACATTATCCCATTTTCCTGAGTTTTCGAGGCAAGTGGCAACCCTGATCATTACCTTAGATGCTCCGACAACCAGTGTATGTGCGACCATAGCGGGAAAACCATCGATATGAGCACCAAAATCACTGCAAAATAAGATAGTAATACATGCATCCAGTTCACCAAAATATATATAATTCACAATTAATGAGATGTCAGGTAGGTTCAACTGGCTCAGCGGGGAATAAATTATACTGATATTGTCAAAACTTTCGTAAGCGATAAAAATTCAGCTTCATCCTACATCACGAAGGCAGGATTATCTATTTTAAGAATACAAATCCCAAAAACATGACAAGACCAGTTGTGAACTCTATTAACAATCCTCTTTATTCCGCGCAAAATACAGACTTAAACATCAGTTAACCTTAATTCAGGAAAGGCAGTTCATTCAAGTCCTTATTCAATTTTGAGAACAAAAAAAAAAATAATACATTGCATATGTGTGATACTGCCGAACCAAATGTATCGATACTAACGTGCTGGAAAGATCGTTGTCGGTATGAGAATGCGTTCTGTAAGTTTGAATAGGAATGTTCTAGGATATCAGTGGCGTTATGGCGGAGGGTGAGAGAATATGGTATAACATGAGCTATTTGCTTACATATAAATACCAAATGAACTGTGCACAAGGATATTGTACGCGATAGGTGAATTTGGCGGTAGGCCTATAACAGGCATTGACTGTAGTTTCACGGCACATAAAATTTTGGCCATCGTGTACTTACATTTTGACAACATCTCCCTTTTTCAGCACGACGGCTTTCGTGATTTCACTCTCCAGAGGCGAGTAGTGACAAATACAATTATTCACAGAAATGCATGTTGGGAAAGCAATACCTGCAAAACACAGACACTTTCATCAATAAAATGCCGAATGACCAGCATATGAACCAACCAGAAATTCTATGGATGGAAGTCCACCTGGAGGCACCAACTTAGTTATCATAGTCCTCAATGCTGTGACTGACTGGAGTAAAACATGTATAAGCCAGAAAACACAGGAGTAAGAAAAAATCAGACTACCAGAACATGTCTGATTCAGGAATTTTTTTCGATCCAACTTTAGAGAAATAAAGATATGAAAGCGAGCGGTACGGGCGAGTGGTTAGAGCATTCGACTCTGGGAAGCCAGGTCATGGGCTTTCCCGGCAAGACACTTATTATCATTGCCTCTCTTCAGGAGTAAATGGGTAGGGGCCTACCCAAACTGACAGATGAAACCTGAGCGCCCAGAAGACGCAAGGATGTTACTTCCCCCGGAGAGATGACTGATAAATGGTTAGTTATATTGGCTGGGGCAATAATAGCAATTTAATGGAGAAAGCACTGATGAACATTGTATCACAGAAAAACGGGTGCTATAGGAATAAATGACTATTAATATTACTATGAAACATGACATGTGATTAGATAATTATTGAGCAACTTTTACCTCCCTATTAAGAATGGATTGCTTGCTTGAAAAGTCGAGTCTTTATAACTTCATACGTTCTTGACTGTGGGACTCAAAATCAAGACCCTTAATTTTGAGTCCCACAGTCAAGAAGGTAAAAAGTTATATCAAAATGATAAACTTAATTCTGAATTCTTAAGTTTTTCGCTTTATCAATTCTTTATCTGCAACGCATTGCAAAGTTCTTGTTATTAAGTTGAGTCTTTTTATGAAAATACTACTACAGTGTTCTCCATAGTAATAAAATTCTAAGGGGCGGTATGTACGCAAGAACGAACACTGAAGGTGCGAGCACTTATCAGGATAGGGGGTTTTGGGGGCCCTCCCCTGGAAAAATTTTCTGTTTGTAGTTGCTCAGATGCGTTTTCCCAGCCTTCTGGGATGCTCTTTCATTTATATAATTTGCACTTGTCAAAAGTTCAGCAAGCATTAAATTATTTCCATTTGGTAACCTAATTTTTGAAAAATATTTCGGTGATCATAATAAAAGTTTATCTACGGGCATTGAAACTTGATGAGTTGAGGCCGCTGGTTCAGTGAATTCAGCGGCTGAGCGCTGCAGTGTCAGGACCTTCGCACGCATTGATTTTTTTTATTCTTAGCATGCCGGGAAATCCAGGGTATTTATAGGCCTATATATATATGTGAATATCAACAAAATTCTCTAGCCATCTGAAGAAAGCACTTTGTGTATGCAATGGGCTTACATTGGCAAATTTCGACCAATCCCGCTTACTACAAGTCTAATTGTACATGTTTTCATCGCGATTGCTTAATTAATAGAATACCACAATCTTCCAGATACAAACGAAAATCAAGATGTCCCATACATGACTCGCTGTGCACCACATTGTTAGATAGGGTAGAGTGGTCTGCATTCAAAATCATCTACTAACCCTTTTTCATCTCTTTTTCCTTTTTGAACACATTACTCGTTTCTTCTTGCAGACGCCGGTCTCCGAATTTACATATGTCAATGATATTTTTGCCTTCGACGCACTCGCTGACGATCTCTTTCAGAATGCCTGCAATTAGCCAAATGAAATTCATTCGATGTTGTTAAAAATGCAAAATCTAAACCGGAGAGCTAAAGCATGCTTTAGCAATCACTACTTTGGTTATTGGATTAATTAAAACAATGCAAGCGATTTACTCATTCGAACTTCATTCGTATTGTTCCAAATAAGATATAAAAATTTTATGTAAAGAAAGATGTGAAATAAAAATATCTATGTAGAGTACACAACTAAAGACATAAATTAGCTCATATATAGGCCTATGTAAGTTTAGTAATGGCCTCCAAGTAATTATAGGCCTACTGCACAATCGCAAAATATTTTCTGAAGTTCAACACATTGTGATGTAAAAGTTGTAGGTCAGGGGGCCCTACAGGGATGAAAACGGCAAAATCCGAAAGGTCGGAAGTCATTTAGAGGCCCAAAAACCTAGAATTTCAATTTGATTTGAATTTATTGCCACAATCGGGATTTTTAATACGGATAATAATCAAAAGTTCATTGTTACTATAGTATTTATCCGCCATTTATCTTTAACCAACTTCAAAGTCAAATTTTGAGCAACTTGCCCCTGCAATTTTACCGAGTCCAATCACAGGCACTCGCACATGGGCTTGGGATACAGTTCCTGGGGTTTTTGATTATATACACTTAACAGGCGTTCAGACAGCAACACTAGGTCACCGAATGTCTTACAGCTGTTGAGTGACATGATTAAGAAATCCCTCTAAATGCAAAGATAGAAGGGGAATTCTTAGTGGCCTTGTGACCTTGTTTTGCCGTCTGAACGCCTGTAAAGTTTTTCCTATATGCTCATGCTTCATCACATATCCTTTTATATATTAAAAGACGTTTCACATATTGATAGAGTCACACAGTCGGATGGTATAATAAGATATATCATAAGTGTAATTTTACAAGTAAGCATCATACAAAATAAAAGTTTTAATTCTAGAAGTTTGTTAGCGGTCCTCCTTATTACCGAGATGACGTATTTTACCGAGATGACATGAAATAGGCCTATAACATACTTATTTATTCCTTATCGATTTTAACACTTGAAATCATATTATATCAGTAATAAATACCTGCTAGTCATATTTTACATATTTTGTCGGATATTTTTGTAGAAAAATAACTTTTAACTTTACCGAGATGAGATCGTCGATCGATCAAATTCAATGAAATTTTATTGCTAACCGAGATTAAGTATTTGAAGTCAAAATTTTTTTTACAAAATATCCGGAAAAATATGACTCTAGAAGGTATTTCTTACTGATATAACATGATTTCAAGTGTTAAAATCGATAAGGAATAAATAAATATGCTTTATTTCATGTCATCTCGGTTCATCTCGGTAAATTACCTCATCTCGGTACTAAGGAGGACCCGTTTGTTAGTGTTTAGTGATGTCGTTATGTGTGGAGCAAGTGGCCATTATCGTCTTAAACGAATCAATCAGAAGCAAGACGATTTAATGCTGAATAACCTTTCAAAACACATCCACTATCAATAACCCCAGGAACTGAATCCCAAGCCCATCGGCGAGTGTCTGTGATTTGAAAAATAAATTTATCACCAATCACATTTATCACCAGCTGGCCGGAGAAAATTTATGACCATTAGGCCTATGTGAAAATAAGTTTGAATAAAACTGTGCACTTAGACTAGAGTAAATGGGAAAGTGACATTTAATTAAACAGGGTCAGATAATTATTTCGGTAGAACCATGCCCTGAAATACAATTATGGGCATTGTTCGGAGGAGCATATGGGATGGCGGCAAGTTCATACCAACCGGCTTTTCTTTTACCGCATATAGCCGCGTAAATATCAGACCCTGACATAGAAAATTACTCAGTTAAATTACTCCGAAAATATTCGAAAACGACTTTACCGTTCACCATGTCACCAGCCATCTTATATTTGGTGACAACGATGTCTTCGGCGATGGTTAATTCAGGATGATCGTCCATGACGGCGGCCATTAATTCAACTTCACGTGTAGTGCAGCTCGCTATTCGATCCTATACGCCACGGGTCGGCTGGCATAATGAAATCCAATTCGTTTTATTGATCGAAGACGCCGGACTATGGTCGAGGGCTCTGAAGACCAGAAGGCGACTTGTTGATAATAACTAGGCTAAGTCGTCAGCATATTGCAAATAATTTTCTACTTTAGCAAATACTGATAAATTCGTTTTTTTAATGTCCGCCTCGGATTGTTATCTCGTTAATCGTATGCGGAACAGTAAAAAATCTCTTAGTCTTCAAATCCAAGGGAAGCCGCTTTGAAATTAGAGTTGACACATCTCATAATGTAACCGTTCTTTGTTATTCTGTTAGATAATGTTTGTATGTTCGTTTTATGCACCGTCCTGTATTGTTCTTAATATTTCATTGCATAGTAGGCCTATCTCCTCTATATTAGGCCTATTTGTACTTATTCGGAGCAATAAAATAAAAGTTCAAGTTCAAATTCAAGTTCTGGATTGTGTCCGAACGTGAGGCGCTTATTTTTGAAATCGGTCTGCACAAGCAATTTATATCGATTTATTGCGTCACAAACCTTCCGGAAAATTCTGGAATAATTCCGGCATTATATCTAATGCGAGGAGGGGTTGTAGTAGGCAGCGAATTCCGTAAGATTTCTTTCCGGAAAATCCGGCAGAACATCTAGAAACCTATAAACCATCAAAACCCTTACCCTCTGCACCCTAAGCCCGAAACCCTACCATCGAAACCCTAAACGCATCAAACCCCAACCCCATTATGAGTTTTCCGGTTTGCTCGGCTACCCGTACTGGCGGGGTAGTCTAGAGAGGCCAATGAAAACTCCGGTTTGCTGAACCACCCCTCTTTGCGGGGATGCGGTATGATGTTTGATCTGACAGTTTCAAGTGGTTAATGGCTGTTTCAAGTGCTTACAACGATGCTGATTACTTTGTGGTACATGGTGGTTTAAAAAAAGATTTCATAATAATACGCTCACCGCGTGGGCTTCGTAGAGAGACCACTACCTGTGACCATCCCAAATTTTAATTGTCCTGTCCGATTTGGTTTCATCCAATTGAGAGACTGCCTTTTCCAGTTAGGGAATTTTTGGATCACGTCACTCCAGGAAATGACTTAACGCTTTTGGGCCCCTTCGTCGGTTCCACATGTTTCATTTGAGCTATAGACCACAATGGTGACACCATGATGGTCAGTAACTGACCAATTGAGATATCCCCGAGTCTGAACACTTGACTTCGAATTTCGGAAATTTATCATGTAATGTTTGTTTTCAAACTACTAAGGAATCATCATTGCAAATTCATCACTGACCATCACTGACCACCAATGACCAATTCAAACTTCTCGAATATGAAAATGATATACCGCGTTATGGTGTCAAACTAGAAAGGATTCGCCATTGAAAATTTATAAATTGACCATCACTGACCACCACTGACCAATTGAAACTTCTTGAAAGAACGATATACCGGTACCGCATTAGATGTGAAACTAGAAAGGATTCGCCATTGAAATTCATAAATTGACCATCACTGACCACCACTGCCCAAGTGAAACTTCTCAAATATCGTGGTCGAATTCGAAAGTGCTTGTCGTCGTATTGCTATTTCAAGAAACCAGCAGAAAGTTTTGCTACTGTTTTTGAATGGCGTTGACATGATGGAAATTTATTACCCATAAATGGGTTACACATCTGGATCACAGCACCTCACTTTGCGCAGTGCGTTTTTTTCACTGCATAGTAATGCTAATACATAAACTTTTTTACTACTTGACTCGAATCATCTGAACAGTACTGCGTTTGAAAACTCAACGAATAGAAAATGTTTGCGGGAAGCGCCTACAAATAAGTTATAATAAGATTAATTAATCGATGCATGAAAAACAATTAAATCACAAGGTGACTAACACCCGTCTTTCAACCAATCTGCGCGATACCAATTAATTAAATCATTACACGCATTGGGTTCCTAATATTTGAAATCATGTGATACAATAGTTGTTCTTTAGACTTGGCCACTTTCATTGCAGAAAACCGCGTACTAGACCAGTGGTCACCGAGGCATTAACCATTCCTTCAAGTTTTGAAAATTCGATGGTAACGCGGATTCTTCGCCTTTAAAAACTGTTTCGTTAATAGTTTTCTTTATATGAAAAGTGTTCATAGGAATTGAAATTTGGAGTGATATAAGTCACAGCTGTAACCCTTTTTCATTGTCAGTTCTTTTTTGGAATTCAAGTAGATTAGTGAAAATATCAATGATGAAGTTCACTTATTATATCAAGTACCGTTTTTACTGTCGCATGCGAGTCGAAACAAAAAGATCTATCTAACTGCATATCTTCGGGAATAAACTGTGATATCCTTCAGTATGTTATGAATATCTTTAAAAATTTGTGTTCTAGTGTAATACCCGAAAGTTTAACTATCGGAAACAAGATTCGCCATAATCAAAGTTTTTAAGAAAATCGTTCTTCGAGAAAGAAAGATCTTTAAAAGAGCGATTGGCGTCAAACTAATCCATAATGGACTGTTGTGAATTTATTGAATAATCCACCTGAGAAATTTAAAGATTTCGAAGCGAAATTTATTCCTATAAATCAAAAATGCATGAATAACTTGACGTTATTTGCGGGTCTCATGAAACACTTTCGTGCGCTCTTTTTAAATCTAAAATAGCATACATACATGCGTGTTTCGTTATAAACAAGGTTAAATTCCAAACGCACATGAAATATGGAGCCTGTATCACACGATATATACATCTTGAATTTTCTCTAACTACGTAGGCCCTTTCTAAATGGGAATTGTTCAGTTTTTTAACGGCCGACATTCAGAGGCACCTAAAAAACCGGTTGTATAGCACTTGAGATTTTCAGTGTAGGGCACATCTCACATCGACTCGGCTCGCGGTCGGTGGTTAAATGGGAACACATCTGGTTGTTACTAGTTCAACAGTTGACGAATTCAGAAAACTTTTTTCAAATGTCTTTGATAACTTTTTAAACATAGTATTCTTCTTAATTACATTTCGCTGATTCCATAGATATTTTTTCATGAAAATTGCTCCAGTTATAACGGATTTAAACATACATGTAAAATTGATTATTTTCAAAATATTCAATTTTCTCCGATTTTGAAGAAATTCTGACACAATATCATCTCCACTCGACACATGATTTTACTTTGGCGCCTTTGAAGGGAGTGTCACTTGTTGTTGAGTTCATATTTAGTCAAACAAGAAGATATGCCTGATTCCTTTTTAGAATTTAGATTTCGAAGGATATCATCAAATTGCTAGAAAGGGACAGCAGCTTTCGGTCATCCGCAAAAAAATACCTAAAATGCTCTCCTAGGGTTATGGAAAAACATGTCACGAAACATACCGAGAATCCTTTGTTTGGTAGATTGAAATTATTGAACTCTTAAATAGCAACATTCAGAGAAACAAAAACATAAGAATATATTCTCGCCCACCCTTTAAAAAAACAACGTGATTTCAATTGAAGATGACACGTAGCCTCATATCAAATGATATGAACGCAACAGAGCCTATTCATTCTCTTTACGAGGATGGGTCTCCACATTCATAGGATACGACACGAGATTCGTGGGTACGAATGATGAATACAACTGATAAAGCGCCAATTTCACTGATTCTTGCACATAAAGGTGTTTTAGAGTAATCTAGTTAACAGGCGTGTTTTGGGAGTATTTTGAATTTAAATTCAAATCGGGGTTCATGACGAATATTGAGCATTCTAGGGCTGGAGCAAGAAACGTGTGGGATCGTCCGCCAATGGTATCGCCAAAGAAATAATAAGGAGCCAGTCCGTGGTGGCTATTGAAAGCGACGACCGCATGTGAATGCATTGATTGAATGACATCTCAAAAGTCAGATTATATAAAATTGAACATGATATATGGATAGGTTATTCCATATATACTGGTAAAAATGATGCCCAATATGTGATATAAATGTTCAATTAAAAAGTAGAAACCGAATCCATAATTCAGTCTGGTATTGTTATAACATCAAACACTCAAATTTAATCCTTTGTTAGATTGGTAGCCAGTGTAGATGAGCAAGAATAGTGGTCCCTAATTTTAAAGTGGACTGTTCAACAAGTTGGAGTTTGTGTAGAGATGAATGAGTTTAAAATGGAGTGGAATTTAGATAATACTGTTTGAATGTCTATTACTCAATCTTTTTATTGATCATAAAAAATTGTGGTAAAATATTTGACTCTAGGGTTGGTTTTAGATTGTGTCTCTCCACGCCAGAGGTAATCACAGATATTGGACTACACAAAATTCCTTGTGTACAGCTCAACTTTTTAAATCCCTGGAAAAGCTCGCCACGGATATATCTCAGTAATGATTAATTTTCCCACAAATTCACCCCTTCGAAAAACCTAAACAACCAATGTACGCTTGCTCTAAGTTTGCCAATGCACTATTGTTACCTTTTCTAGCTATTTGCACTAGCTGTTTGTCGCAAATAGATTGCATCCTCTATTACAGGAGTAAAGGATACAGCTCTGGGACCCGTTTCTCAAAAGATAGTTTAAATTAACCATCATCCAATATGATACATGACTAAATACACTGAAAGAGATCAACTATGTACACATTTCAAATTTCAAACCATGTTTTATCATTAGAAAATTACGACACAACGTTCGATCTCTCACTAGAGATAATCTTTTTGAATTTGTACACTGAGTTTTCGTATCGTATTATCGTTTTTTCAATTCTCTGCTTTTGAGTCAACAAGTACAAAGTTATTTTAGCAATGAAAATTTAATTGTCATTATAAATGTTAACTATCCACTGGTAAACTTACTAACTTTTGGCAACTGACCTTAGATCGTGGAATGGTCTCAGGTGGCCTGCTGATCCACTCTTTATTTATACTACTGAAGAAATATACAGTTTAAGACGTAAAAAGTATATGAACATATTATTTATCTTTATATCGCGATAATTCGTGTACGTATGATTGAAAAACGATATTCTATCGAATCTCATGGTACTTATGATTATTGTGTATAGAATCAATAATTAGCAACCCTCCACGGATACGAAGCAGCCTAAGTTTACATCCTACCAAAATTATCCTCGAAACTCTCAGCATTATTTCAAGGGTCGGTCTTAGAAAATATATGAAGGACGTGATCACAGGTTAACGAGGCCAAAAATCTTCCCCAAAATTTCAAATTTTTACAAGCAAAGATAATATACTTCATGCTTTTGGTGCAGAAAAAAATACATGTCCACAAAATGCAAATTGTGTTTTCAAAGTAAACAATTGAATGTGGAATTGTTTCGAATTCAAGGTTTTCCCATTAACACTCCAGTATTTTTCATTAAGATAAGTCAAACTATTGTTGTGATGGCCAGTTGAATACTTCATCATTATATTGAAAGATATGTTATACTTAATGCATCTTTTCTTAGGCCTTACATCTTTCTCTATTGGTTAGCGTTGTGATCACTCAAAATTAACCATAAGTTTGAATTCTCACTGATCTACTACATCTCTATAACAAAAATATATTTCATATCAGGCAATTAGCTTTTATCTGTGGTCAGTGGACAGCAGCTACGAAACATTTAAAACTACTACATTATCATTCCATCTATTCATGTATATATAATATGATATGACATCTTCTTTGTTCAGTTTAAAAGTCTTGATCGTAAAAGTTTGACAAGTCTCGCACGTTGGTACCGATACGCACGTTCACGCGAGTGAAATGTGCACGTTACAGGCTCAAATGCGCACGTTACAATTACAAATGGAAACGTTGTTCGTTCAAAACCCTACGTAAAAATCGTATGCATTTTAGCGGAATTTCAAAGTTAGCTCGCTACCTACAACAAAAATCGGACAAGACTTTTTCAAGCGACAAATTTAAATGTAAGAGCTAGTAGTACTAACGAAGGATTCACTAAACATATAAATTACTTATGGGGAGTTCTGGTTAGCACTGGTAACTGGTCTGTACTAGTCAAGCATTGGTCAGTTAAACAATTTTTAGATTAATGCCCACATCATATCTAGTTATTTGACACCAAACAACTTAATTGTTTGCAAACAAATAATTTACTATATGGTCAGTACTGGTCATGCATTGGTCAGTTAAAAGACCATGGTCCACGCCACATTTGATACCAAACATGATTGGATTGTGTCGTTTCGAAAATTTATCTGTTGGGCAATTTGTGGTCAGCCCTGGTTCGTTAGGTTCTTATTTTGCGGGCATTTTATCTCGAACCACCGAAAGACCGAATCACTAATTAATTCACCAGATCGTTAATTGCTGAAAATGAAGATTAGTGTTTAACTATATAGTCCTTGTCTGAACAAAATGTCTCTGGTATGGGTCCTATGGAATCATGTCCGTACACCGTACTGTATCTTTGTACTGTATCTTTTTATGTTCACTACAACCGTATGACTATGATGTTTTCAAGTGGAAATAGCCGAAAGTCTTTGATTTATGTGAAATTTACATACAGCGCCACCCGTTGATAGTAAAACTAACCCGAGCAATACGGGTGTTAAATAGATACGCTAGCAAACCGGCATTCTCATAATGCTCTAAAACCTAACGCATTTAAAACCTTATAATCGAAACCCTAACCCCTAAACCCTAACACTTCTAACAACTAACCATCCGGAAATTTCCGGAAAGACATCCTCCGGGATTCTGCCCACCCCATCACCCCAGCCAGATATCTTCCAGAAAAGAATCCTCCTGAAATCTGACCTCCGGCCAGAAATACTTCGGAAAAAAATCCTCCGGAAATTTCCGGCACGATTCCAGAGAAAAATCTTTCGGAAGTAACTACTTTCTGTTCTGTATAATTTTTGGCCATGAAGAGGTCACTAGCCGAAAGTAATTAGAAGATGGCGTTTTCAGATCAGAGGTCGAGAGGTCGAGACACCACTCATCACAGCTAGGCTCTAGTGAGAACGGACGATTGCTCTGTGACACACATATACAGTGAGTGCGCGTAACAACAACTGCGCGTGGATAGATCGATACAGTGAGTCTCTGTACTGTGCTATTACTGTAGTAGTACAGTGATTGCGTGTCAACTGTACCCGGATAAATAGATGCTGTGAGGCTTGGGTGAGAACGGTTAATAGCGCGCTTGTTATATACAGGGGGAAGTAATCCCCACTCATCACCACAAGTAATTTTTTTTCCTTATAAATGGAAGAGAATAAGACAGAACAAATTGATGTTAATGAAAATCAATATCATTGTCCATATTGTAAAAAATACATTGATAAATCTCAAAAATCGCGTCATGAAAAGTCTTCAAATCATATAAAAAATGTAATAGATTTTGAAACTCCAGAAAATTCCAATGAAAGAAAAGAACGATTAGAAAATATGAATGTGGATATAATAAAATGTGAAGTTTGTAATGAATTTATAGTAAAAAGGAATTATAACAGACATCTCGAATCACAAAAACACCATCAAAATTTGAGTAATAATGTTTTAGGAAAAGATTATTTCGATGATAAACCTCAAAAAGTAAAAAAACCAACTTCAAAAACTAAATCCATTTCAAATAAACCTTACACGGAAAATGTTAGAAATTATATTGATTCACTAGAAATAAAAGATACAATTGAAATTTTAGAAACATTACATAGTAAAATTGGTCCTGCGGCTATTATATTTAGATTCTTTAAAGGTACAACAATAGAAGATTATAGTAAATTTAATGAAATAGTAGAAAAAATACTAGATTTGATAACAGATGTTGAATATCCAAAAATTAGTATCTCTGGGAAAGTAAGTTTTATAAAGTCAGAAGAAAAAATGAATTATAATATTCAAACACACTCTGAAGAAATAATTTCAAAAACACAAATAAAAGAGAAGTTAGAAAAAATATTTAATGGATTTAAACGTCATATTGAAGAAAGATATTTTGAGGGTTCTGGCTTAACATTGAATGAAATTATATATTTAGATTTAAATGTTTACAATACAAAAAGAAATAAAACATCAAAAAGTAAAACAATGTTTAAAAATGATTCAAACTTTACAACAGAAAAGGATATTAAAGCATCATCTTATATTAAATTACCATTTACGACAAAAGCAGTAATAAATATTCAAAATGAAGATAATAAATGTTTTCTATGGTCAATTATTAGTTGCTTACATCCAACACAGGAAAATGTTTGTAGAATAACAGATTATCGGAAATATGAAACATTATATAAAATTGATCAATATCCAGTAACTATAAAAATGATACCCAAAATAGAAAAAATTAATAAGTTAAAAATAAATGTATTCGAATTAATGCAATTACCAAAGACAAAAGGTGAAAATATTAAAGATTATACATTGGAAGCTTTATATTTAACAGAATATTATGATGATGAAAATGCTATAGATTTGTTATATTACAAAAAAGATGAAAATGAACATCATATGTGGTTAAAACAAATTGATTTATTCTTTAGAACAGAAAGTGATTTTAACAGCCATAAAATTTATCTATGTAGAAAATGTTTATCTAAATTTAGAACTGAGAATGCGTTACTAAAACATAAAGAATTATGTGATAATAAAGATTTTTGTAAATTAATAATGCCAACAGAAAAAGATTATAAATTGAAATTTACTGATCATAAATTTAAAAATATTGTTCCATTTGTAATTTATGGGGATTTTGAATCGTTGAATAAAGAATTAACTGATCAAGATAGAAAAGAAATATATAACAAAAAGCAATTATTAAAATCAATGGATAAAGGAAATGAATTAAATGAAGACACAATTCAAGACCCACCAATTATAAATACAATTAAAAAAGTTCATCAAAGAGCTGCTGCTTATGGAATTTATATAAAATCAAATTATCCTGAATTATATGAAAGTCAATATATTTCTTTTAGAGGTGAAAATGTAGTTAATGATTTTTGTGACAAAATGATTGAATTAGAAAGTGATTTTGCAAAATTATTAAACAAAAATAAAAGAATAGTTATGACAAAAGAAGATGAAATTGATTTTAATTATGCAACTCATTGTTGTTATTGTGAAAAACGTTTTTATTCATTTGATAAAAAAGTTAGAGATCATGATCATTTGAATTCAAAATATCGTGGAGCTGCTCATGAAGATTGCAATTTACAAGCTAAAAAAGTAAATTTCGTACCAATATTATTTCATAATTTATCAGGATATGATACCCATCTATTTATAAAACAATTATCGGGAAAATTGGGCGCAATTAATCAAGAAATAGAAGAATATAATGCTATGAATGAAGCAAATGTAAGAAAATATGATTTTAAACTATTAGCTAAAACATCTGAAAATTATATTTCATTTCAATTTGGTTGCATTAGATTTTTAGATTCTTATAGATTTCTAGCAAGTTCATTAGATAATTTATCAAAAAGTTTAGTTGATAATGATTTTGTTATAACTCGATATTATTATCCAAATGAACAAGATTTTAAATTATTGAGATATAAAGGTGCAATTCCTTATTCATTTTACAAAACACATGATGATTTTAATGTAACAGAATTATTAAAAGATCAATTTTATGATCAATTAAAAGAGGAGTATGTGAAAGACGAAGTGTTTAATAGAACATTAAATATTTGGAACCATTTTAAGATGAAAAATCATGGCGAATTAGTTGATTTATATTTAAAATCAGATGTTATGATATTGGCTGACATATTTGAAAAATTTAGAGAAGTTAATTTGAATCATTTTAATGTTGATCCTTGTTATTGCTACTCTAGTCCTCGTTTAACCCGGCAATGTGGTTTCAAATATACAAATGTAGAATTAGATTTATTAAAAGAACCAGATATGGTTTTATTATTTGAAAAATCAATTAGAGGTGGAATTAGTGGTGTTATGGGAGATAGGTATTTTAAAGCAAATGATGAATATAAATTATTATATATTGACGCCAATAATTTATATGGTTGGGCAATGATGCAACCTCAACCATATAAAAATTTTATATTAACAGAAGTTGAAAATGATAACAAAACTGATTGGGAAAGCGCAATTGCGAGTTTAAAAGATGAAGCACCAATTGGTTATTTCTTTGTAGTTGATTTAGAATATCCTGAAAATATAAAGTTTAAAACAAGAAACTTACCTTATTGCCCAGAACATTTAACTGTAGATGATAGTTATTTAAGTGAATACCAGAAGAAAATAAAACCGAAAGATCATGTTTTTACAGAAAAATTAATACTTACTCAAAATAATAAATACAATTATATTGTTCATTATAGAATGTTAAAATTTTATCTAAAACAAGGAATGAAATTAAAGAAAGTACATAGATATATTGAATTTAATCAATCGAAGTGGTTAGAAAAATATATAGATTTCAATACTCAACAGAGAACAATATCAAAAACAGATTTTGAAAAAGATTTCTTCAAATTAATGAATAATAGTTTTTATGGTAAAACATGCGAAAATATTAGAAATAGAAATGATATTGAATTAGTAAATAATTCTGAACGATTAAGACATTTACAATCAAGTCCTAGACATTTAGGAAATAAAAGATTTGAAGATTATTTAACAGCAGTTAAATTAAAAAGAACGTTAATGAAATTTAATAAACCTATATTTATTGGTTCGACTGTTTTAGAAGTATCAAAATTATTAATGTATGATTTTTATTATAATGTTTTACAACCACTTTTTGGGGAAAAGCATATTGAAATATTATATTTTGATTCTGTAACAGCTGACACCCCAATATTATTAAAATGTAATGATAAAATATTGATAAGAAGAATTTCAGAAATAATTCCAAAACAAAATGAATGTTATATTTCATATGGTGAAAAAGAATTAATACAAATAAATGGATTAATGGATGTTTGGACAAGAAATGGATGGAAAAAATTAAAGAATATTATTAGACATAAAACAAATAAGAAAATCTATAGAGTTAGAACTAAATTAGGATTTGTAGATGTTACAGAAGATCATAATTTAATTAAACGAAATGGTGATGAAATAAAACCAACTGGTATAAAAATTGGAGATGAATTATTACATAAAAGATTTTTCCAAAGAATGAATCATATGTCATTTGATGAAATAATTGATAATATTTATAATATAGAACCCGAAACATTAGAAGAAAAAGAATATTTTATCAAAGGATTTTTCCTGGGTGATGGTTCAGCAGGTGTGTATAATTATGTTTGGGGTAAAAAATATTGTTGGTATTTATGCAATCAAGACTTAAAATTATTAGAAAGAATTAAGAAATTCTGTGAAGAAGTTTATTCACATAAAACATTCAAAATCATAGATGTTATGAAATCATCGCAATGTTATAGAATACATGTGAATAATCCTAAAGATTTTGCTATAAAATATAATGATGAATTCTATATTCATGCAATAGTGAAAAGTAATACTTCAACAAAAGAAAAGATAGTACCAGATTATGTATTAAATGCAAAAAATAATTTAAGAAAGTGGTTCTTCATTGGATTCTATGCCGCAGATGGCACTAAAAAATTTACAAAGGATAAAAAGATAACATTTGCACAGAAAGGAAAAGTTGCTATATCAGGATTAAATATATTATGCAGTTCATTAGGATTTAATATGAATATAGAATTAATTAAATCTAAACCAAATTGTTTTAATTTAAGGCATGTAGAAAAAGAATTAACAGAAGAAGTTAAAGATTTATTTGAAATATATAACCCAACAGATTATGTTTATGATTTATCAACAGATGATGGAACATTCAATTCTGGGTTCCCATTAATCCAAAAAAATACCGACAGTTACATACTAAAAATCAAGACAAATGACATAACAAAAGACTTAAAAACATTAAAACATCATTTTGATTTTAGCAATTATCCCAAAGATCATGAACTATTTAGCAATGATAATAAAAAGATTCCTGGTAAATTTAAAGATGAATTAGGGGGTGATGAAATGATTGAATTTGTTGGGATAAGAAGTAAAATGTATAGTTACAGAACAAAAGATCACGAAGCTAAAAAGTTAAAAGGAATAACAAAACATGTGGTTGTAGAATTTATAGAATTTCAAGATTATATAAAGTGTTTATATAAATCAATTGTAATGAAACATAAAATGAATTGTTTAAGATCAGAAGATCATGAGATGTACATTAATGAAGTTGAAAAAACTAGTTTAAATCCATTTGATGATAAAAGGCATATTTTAGATGATGGTATAAAAACATTACCTTATGGTCATTAAAACATAAAATCAATATCATCATAATCTAAATCACTATTGGCTTCTTCATTTTCATTTAATTGTTTAGGTTCTTCCTCCATTTCATTTTTCTCATTTAAATAAAGTTCTACCTTGTTCCACATTTCATCTCGCTCTCTTTGTTTCTTTTTGTTTGTTAATTCATCAAATGGAATTATAATATCTATGTTTAAATAATTTACAATCTTATTTAAAAAGAATTCATAATTTATTGAATCTGTTATTCTATTTTCCAAATGATACATTAATATTTGTTTGAATATTTTTTTTATATTTTTCATATCTTCTTCTGTTAATTTAGGTTTTTCATAATAATCGTTAAATAATAAATATAAATACATTTTCTTTTGTTTTGTGTTAAATGTTGATGGAATAATTGTTTTTATAATATCTTTTTTAGTTATTTCACCATTTTCATTTTCTATTATTTTCATTTTTTCAAGCCATTGCATATATTCTGGTGTATGATCTTCTATAGAAAATATTTTAAAAATTTCATCAAGATAATTTAATTTTGGATCTAAGAGAAAATTTCTAGTTTTTTCTTCACCCAATAAATTCTTTTGCCATCCACATTCATTACAAAATAACACAGTACCTTCTTGTCTTAAGGTCGCATAACTACATTGTGGACATTTTCGTTTATAATTTATTGGTAATAGATCTTCATTAAGCTCTTGGTATTTTCTTACGTTTTCTTTATGTTTTATTGTTCTATTATGTAGATTTGAATTACTTGTTGTAATAATCAATTTACAATATTTACAATAATATGATTTTCTTGTTAATTCATTATATTGTTTTTCTAACTTTTCAACTGTTTCTTTATTATCTGGTAACGTTTTCTCATATTTTATTTTTTCTAATAAATTATTTTTTCTTTCATTGAATTCAGTTTCAAATTTATTAGAAATTTTATCTATATGTACTTTACGAAATTGATGATTCTCCCAATCTTCTATATTTTCAGGGCTATATTTTATTCGACAAGGCTCACAGAAATGATCTTTTATATTATCCTTATCATAGAATAAGAAAGGTCTTTTCCAAATAACTTCAGGTTCAACTTCGGCAGAATTACTATTACAGTCATTACTATCAACATTAGCCGTTGCGCCATTAATTCTACACTTCTCTGAATGTTTTTTAACATAATTTCTTGAGAATAATTTATTACATTTTGGACAGTTTAGTTTAGGGGGTTTATAATTTTCATCATGTTTTTTCATATGTCGAGCCATATTACTTTTTCTTAGAAGTTCACCACAAATTTTGCATGCTATCTTCTCATCCATTTATTAAGGAAAAATTTTATTAAAATTAATTTTTAGTGATGAGCGGTAATTTTTTTATGTTATAAATAATGGTAGAATTAAAAGAATACAGAATATTTGTTGATTCTAGAAAACTTACAAATTATAAATCTCGTAATTTAATAGTTCAATTAGATAGAGAATTTAAGAATTGTGTTGATTTAAAATTAGTAAATATAAGTTGATGTAATTCTTTTTATAATGTATCGGATAAAAGTCTAGAACATTTAATTTTTTCAATCTTTTACAAAAAAAGGAATAAATGGTTTTTTTTATATTTAAAACCAGGATTATATAATTTAGATACATTAGCACAAGAAATTAATAGAAAAGCTCGAGCTAAATTAGGAAGTGATTCCGGATTTAGTATTAGAATTTTAAAAAGTGATAGTTCTAATAAAATAAAGATTAGGTTAGCTAATGACGAACAATTTAAATTTACAGTAAGAAAACCTTTAGGTAAACTGTTAGGAATTAACCCAGATATTGTTACAGCATACGCAGAAGGTAGATCAAACTTAATACCTTTTACACATTTTTATATTTATTGCAATTTGATTGACCCAACAAAAACATTTGAAGCAACTAAAGATACAATTTGTAATTCTGGTTTATTAAATATTTTACCATTAAAAAATGTCAAACAATTTGGAACTCAAATAAATTATAATTTATATGAATGTGATTTCAAACCTTGTATTCCACATTTCAATAATTTTAAATTAGAAATAAGAAATCATAATGGATATTTAATTGATTTGAATAACTTTCCTGTAATTTATGAATTAGTTATAAGATGTAAAGAGTAATTTTTTCATTATATAAATGAATATAACTGTTGGACCGAGTATATGTTTTGGATTTGATTTTAAATGTGAGAAAGAAATGAAATTTAACATTAATGATGTAATTACACATATCAAAAATATTGAATTTTCTAATGAAACAACATTTGAGTATAAAACAACAATAGATAAAGAAACTTTAAATGTAGAAAAGATTACTAATTTAATTGGAGAATCTTTAAGATTTTATGAATTAGATGAAGGTTTTATTGTAGATGATATTAAAAAAATAATAATTGAAATATATACAAATGAAACTAGTAATGAAATAAATGTTGAATTAATCATAAATAAGATAACTAAATATTTTGATGATAGTAATTCTTTTGATAAATAAATGAGTGATAATAAGTGGATAATAACTGGATTATATAATGGCGCCTTACTATCAGTTGGAACTGTTGGTTATTCAATGGTATTAAAAAAAGTATTCAAAATGGGAAGTGTTAATGTTGATAGATTTGATATAAATGATATTTTAAAATTAACATTAGCAGTTACTTTATCTAATTTAACTATTGATTATTTGGAAAAACAAAAATATATTCCTCCCATATAAATGCGTAATTTTTTTTGCTAAATAAATGGCTTCTGCAATTATAACTATTATAGGATCAGCAATTGTTAACGCTTTAGCATTTACTGGTGGTGGTTATTTATTTAAACATATTGATAAAAATAGTTCATTAGGAGAACAAAGAAGACATAACTTAGCGTTAGAGAAATATAATAAAGCTGCAGAAGAATATAGAGAAAAGAGACAAAACTATATGGATTATATCAATAAAGAATTATATGATCAGAAGATTTCACATAGAGATTTTCAATCAGTCGATGATGCAATGAGTTTATATAACGCGGTAACAAATAAAGAAAAATTACATCTATACAAACCTAAATTATCAGATTATTATACCCCAAGTAATGAACAGAAGAAATATAAGATAATTTGGATTTTAGGCGGAACTGTTATTGTTATATTTGTTGCTTATAAGTTTACTAATTAGTAATTTTTTTGCTAAATAAATGGAAGATAAAGTTGATAATATTGATATTATTCCTCATGATATAAATAAAACTAAATTAAAAATATATTTAGAAAAACAAATATTAGAATTTGAAAGTGACTTAAAGATAAAAAAGAAAAAATATCTAAAAAGTAAAATTATATATTATTTGATTATAAGTGGTTCGGTTACAATTAGTTCCTTAATAACATTTCTAGCAACACTTCCCATACCATCTAATAGTTTGTATAATATCTATAGTAATAAATTAGGTTATGGTAAAATAGAAACTAAGGATTTAGAAACATTAAATTTCAATAAATTACCGACATTTTATGATAATTTAAAACAAGAAAACAATAATGGTTGGGTTTATTTCATTTTAGAAAATAATGAAGGTTTTACAAAATCAGGTATACAAAGAATAAATCAATCTATTAGAACTTATTTGATATGTATTCTAGGTGCACAAGTTGAAACAAGATCCCCAATAATTGGAAATTTAAATACATCATTTGATACGCAGAAACAATTCAAAGTATTATTTGAAGATTCCATACATAATGATAAAAATAGATCGATTCCAGAAAACATTGTAAGATATCAAAATTATTTAGATAAATCACATATTAGATTAAATTATTGTATAGGCCCTAATCTATTAATTATTTCTAATGATTTAGTATTAAAGATGGGAAACATAATTGGTTATAATAATCTAATTAAAACTGCAACAATAAATAATTCATTTGGATTGAATGATATAAATAAAAAGATAATTACTGCTCCAAAATTAATGGAAGGTGAAAAAAATAAAAAACATATTCAATCAACAGAAACTAAAACTAAGAATATTAAATTGGATAATGATTCCAAAATAAAAGATTACAATACTACAGAAAATATTAAAACTGATAATATTCAACATGATATAATTAAAACTGATAATGATAATAAATCCCATGAAAATACTAAATTAGCTTTAACTTGTATAGGAATTGTAATCGGAGGAATATTATATTTTAAATTTTAATTTTTTTATTATATAAATGGATGTAGAGGGTGGAGAAGATATTGGAATTGATAATTTTGATGAACCTGGCATAACTGATGAACAACCACCTGATTTTGATGAAACAAGTTTTAATGATGGTAATGAGCCAGAATACAATAATAATTTGAATATGCCTGATTATATTAAAAATGCTGAATCACAATTAAATCCTGAAAATTTAGACCCAGATTTAGTAAAACAAGATTTAGATAATTTAAACAAAATACCTAAATTAGAAGATTTAATTGAAAAATCTAAACTTAACATAAATGATGAAGACGTTGGACTTTTAGCAGATCAATTAAAATTTTTAGATAATGGTAAATGTTATTATCGTTTGAAAGGTGATTATTATATTGATATCACTTATAAAAATAATGAAAATAAAATATTATCAGAATCAACTTTAGAAAAATTAAAACCAGATAGAATTAAAATAATAAGTAATAGTAATGAAATAACTGATGTTACACAAAAAGAAATGATAATATAGATGATAATATAGACGTATTTAAACAAAGAATTAATGAATTATTTGAAATAATCAAAAAGAAATCAGAAACAGAAACAACTTCTGAACAGAATATAACTTCCAAAAATAGTAAACTTAAATCAAATAAAGTTCCAATTGAAAAACTTTTACCGAATGGATTACTTGATGCAACAGATCAAGAATTAGAAGATTTAGATATATTTTCTGATAAAGCAATTAGAGAAATTATTAGTATAAGACTTGCATCTGATAAAATTGCGCATAATAAAAGTATAAGAGATCAAAAAATTATGTATTTGGAAAAAGAATTAACTGATAAAAATAAAGAAATAGAACAATTAAAATTAGATAGAGATAATAAAGTTATTGAAGAAATCGAATTTAAAAAAAGAAATGCATATTTAGAAAAAGAAATTAATAATTTAAAGGATAATTTAGAAGTACAAAAAGAAGAAATTAAATTATCATTAAAATCATATGATTATAATATAAATAGATTAAAAGTTATTTTTAAAGATTTATTGATAAAACCAAATTCTGAAATATCACTGAAAGATAGAATAAAGTTATTATTTAAATTAGAAGGAATAACAATTCTTTCAATTCTAACAGCTGTAACTATGTTATTTACACCAATTGGTTTAGCAATATCAAATGCTTTGAAATCTACTCCTACTCCCAATAAACCGGATAAACCCCCGAATGATAATAATTCTATACAAGATAAAGTTAAGGATGGTTTAAAGAAATTAGCAAAATATTTATGGGAACTATCTAAAAAATCTGCTGCAGCATTACCAGGAATTATTGCATCAATTGTTGGTTTTATATTGAAATCTGCTGGGAATATTCTTAACTTTGCTGCTGAACATATTATTTTATTTTTAATTACAGTTGTAAGTGCTATTATTTTTGGGTTAGTGAATATGATATCAAAAAGATATCAAGAAAAAAATAATAAAAAATAAACAATTAATTTTTTTGTTTAATAAATGAGTGGGAGTTATATAAGTCCTTCTAAGATTTCTAGAATATCTAATGCTATTAAAGCAGAAAGATCACATCAGATAATTACTAATAACCCTTCAAATATTAATCCTGGTGAAACTTTATATGTTAGAATTCATAGATTAACACAAAATACTTTTTATGTTCCAAATAGTATTTATTTATCAGCCGATATAAAAGTAACTGGCCATGATAACAATTATGTTGTTGATAATGTTGGAAGATATTTGATTAAAAAATTAACTATAAAGATTGGTCCGGAAACAGTTTTCTCATTAGATGATTATAATTTATTTATGCATTATAAAGATTTATGGTTAACTAAAGAAAATAGAAATAATATGATATTTCAGGGTATTCAATCGGAAAACCATAATAAATTAAGATCAGGAGCTAATGACGCAATAGTAACTCGTGCCACAGATAATTTGATTAAAAAGATTTATGGAAGCAAATATAAAATTCCATTAGACTTTGAATTGATAAATAATAATGCACCTTTATATAAATACGCAATTCAAGAAGATATTACATTTGAGATAACATTTGCTCCTGTTAATGAAATTGTATTATCTAGCGTTGTTAAAGATATGGGTTATAAATTATCGAATATATGTTTAGAATATGACACAGTTACTAATGAAAATATTGCTAGCACAATTCAAACTCAATACAATCAAGGATTTTCATCATTATATGATTATATTGATAAATTTAAAACTGTAACTATTAATGCAAATGATGAAATGATTAATGAGAATATTAACTTCCCAAGAAGATCTATTAAAGGTATATTAATATTTTTTACAATTGCAACATATTCTAATGGCGCAATAAAGGTTGATAATTATTATAATCCTGAAATAACAAAAGTAGAAATAACTATCGAAGGAATAGCAAATAAAATATTTTGTCAGGGAATGAGAATGATAGATCAATGGCCAGAAATTAGAAAACATTTTATGAATGAAAAAGTAAAATCATTTGAAAATTGTAATATTAATCAAATTGATTATTATACCGGCAATAAATATGCATTATGGTTAGATTTTAGAACAACAGAGGATAATTCATTACATGGTTGTGGGAAAAAACTACAGAACACTAAAGATGGAATACAATTATTCATGAAAAAGAAAAAAGGAATCAAAAATTTTAAAATGCACATTTATATTATATCTGACGCACAATTAAATATTGTAAATTCACAATTAGATAGTATTCAATATTAGAAATATAAAGTTAAAATTAAGGATATATAAATGGGTGGTAAAAAAACTCCTAATACTAAAGAACAATATTTAAGAAATTTATATTACAACCCTGAGAGTTCGGTTACTTATTCTTCTACTGAAAATATATGGCGTAAAGTAAAACAAGATAAATTAGATAAGATAATCCCACAAAATTTAGTTAAATATAAAGATATAAATGAATTTATGTTAGAACAACCAACATATACAACACATAAAAAAATTGTTAGAAAATATAAAACTCGTAAAACTATGGTAAGTTATGTAGATCAACGGTGGCAAGGAGATTTAATTGATATGAAAAATGTTAAGAAAGATAATGATGATTATTGGTGGTTATTGAATATAATTGATATTTTTAGTCGTTATGTATGGAGTTTCCCACTTTATAGAAAAGATGCTGCACAAACATCAAATGTTTTAAGAAAATTTCTTTCGGATGATGAACTAAAACCAGAAAAAATACAATTTGATATTGGAAAAGAGTTTAATAATTCACTTGTTCATGAACTCTTAGACAATCATAATATTAAATATTTTTCAACAAAATCGGATAAAAAAGCAGCAGTTGTTGAACGATTTAATAGAACATTAAGAACAAGAATGTGGAAATATTTTACAGCGAATAATACTTTTAAATGGATTGATGTTTTGCCAAAATTGATAGAAGGATATAATAATTCTTATCATTCTTCTATTGGAATGAAACCTATTGATGCTAGAAAACCTGAAAATGCTGAAATTGTTTGGAATAATTTATATGGAGCATTTCTTGTAGATGATTTTGGTGAACCTAAATTTAAAGTTGGTCAAAATGTTAGAATTTCTAAGTATAAAAAGATATTTGATAAAGGATACGATCGAAATTTTACTAGAGAAATATATAAAATAAAAAAGGTAATAACAACAAAACCATATGTCTATAAATTAGAAGATTTAGATGGTGAAGAAGTTGATGGCTACTTTTACGAAGAAGAATTAAGTTTAACTACTGAAAATCTAGAACAAGAATATAAAATTGAAAAAGTATTAAAAACAAAAACTATTAAAAGAAAAAAATATTCTTTAGTAAAATGGGTTGGATGGCCAGATAAATTCAATGAATGGATATTATCAAGTAAAATTAAAAATATATAAATGAATAAGGAATTATTCATATTTGAGCCTCATAATATGTTAATTTCTGGTGTAACAAATTGTGGAAAAACTTATTTTATATTAAATTTATTAGAAACTGTTTATGAAAACTATTTTGATAATATAGTATTATTTTGTCCAACATATGAATTTAATCAAACTTATGATAGAAATATTACTAGGAATAATAAATTTATTATATTAGATCCTAAAACAGTAAAAGAAAATTTAGATAATTGTATAAAAATAGCAATTGATATTTATAAAGGATCAAATACATTATTTATCATAGATGATTGCGCAAATTTACATGATTCAAAAGTTAGAGAAAGTGAGTTATGTTATCTAGCTTTCTCTGGGAGACATTTTGGGATAACAACATGGGTTTTAAATCAAAAATATAATTCAATTATTAAAGACTTTAGAGAAAACATTAGATTTCTAGTTTTATTCTACAATAAAGATAGAAAATCGATGAAAAATGCACTTGAGGAAAATGATATTATTCCACATGATTTACATAATGAATATATGGATAAGTTGAAAAATATTAAAAGATCAAAATTACTATTTAGATTACAACACCCATTTAAATATGAATTTATTTAAATTCAATTAGTTTGTTAATCTAGTTGAATTCAAGTTGAATTCTAGTTATTGGTAGTTGTAACAAAAATCAAATAGATTTAACAATATTTTAACTAGCTTGTTAATCTAGTTTAATTCTAGTTACATTCTAGTTGAATTCTAGTTGTTAGTAGTTGAAACAAAAATCAACTAGATTTAACAAGAAATAAACAAAAACAAAAATATTTCAACTAGCTTGTTAATCTAGTTGAATTCTAGTTACATTCTAGTTAAATTCTAGTTGCAACATCACACAATTAATTTTTTTGTTATATAAATGGGGGGTGAAAAGAAAATAAAATCTAAAAATGGTGATGTTCCAATTGAAAAAACTTTAGATGATTTAGGAATAACAGAAAACAAATTAACTCCAGATGATTGTGCTTTAAATAATGTTACAACAAATAATAATTATGAATATTATCTTTACTGTAAACATCAATTAGAAATATTAATAGCATCTGGAAAATGTAAAAATTTTGTCGGTAAAAATTTAACTTATAATGAATTAGATACAATGAAATCAGATGAAATTATTAGATTATTTAAGATTTATGAATCCGCGAGAACAGCTAGAATTAATGACGCGATATCAGAAAATGTAGTAAAAGGTTATAGTAAATTATGTAATTATATACTACCAATTGAAGATGAAAATAGATTATATTCCGATTAAAAAATGATTATTTAGTTATGACTGAATTAAATAAATGGATTGGATATTTATCATTTCAATTAGGCGGATTTATGACATTATTATCAACTGGGGTTATAACATTTTCAAATATTGAAAGTAAAAATATTTCTATAATAAATGAGCGAGGTGAAAGAAGTGAAGGAATTAACTGTGAAGAAAAAACCGAGAACTCAGAAACAAATTGAATGGTCTCGGCAATTAGGAATTAAATCACAAGAATATAAAAAAGCTGTAAAAGAAAAAATAAGTAATAAAAATGTTAATAAAAATAGTGAAAATATTGTTATTTCTACTCCTTCTAATGATAGAATATTTGATAAATATCTATATTTTACAGTTGGATTTGTAATTGTATTCATTTTGATTGGGTGTAGTTTGTATAAGAAATCAAATAAAATTCATGATATAAATAATTCTGAAATAACTGCTATCAAAAATGAAAATACTTCTGAAATTCCAAAATTGATAATAAAGAAAATGGATTAATATTTTAGAAAAAAAGCAAAAAAAATAATTTTTTTTAATTAATTGAATATCTCACTACTTTTGTCTATCACTGTGTGGGTGCTGTTTATGGCACCATCTATGCGGAGCAATTAAATTGTCCAGATAAGTCATTTCGGATTCTTGATATTTATTTAATTTTATTATCAATTTATTTTTTTAATCAACAATTTCTAAATCATGATGACCATCTTCATTTTTTCCATGATAGATTATTTTAAATCCTTCTAAATCTTTTAATTCCTCTGTACTCAATGAAACCCATTTATCAGGTAAAAATACTTTAAATTCTCGCGATGTACTAACATTACAGTAGCTTAAATTAGCTGATACTTTCACTCCATATTTAGTTTTTATCTTTTCTAATTTCAATATTTTATGTTCAATTTCTTTTGTAACATCAACTAACTTTTTTATTTCAAATTGTTTTTTGCTGGTTTTATTCTGTTATTTATTGTTGCTAAGAATGCTTTTCTATCTCCCATTTATTAGGAAAAGAAATTACTTGTGGTGATGAGTGGGGATTACTTCCCCTTGTATATAACAAACACGCTATTAACCGTTCTCACCCAAGCCTCACAACATCTATTTATCCGGGTACAGTTGACACGCAATCACTGTACTACTACAGTAATAGCACGCGCGTTAATAACCGTTCTCAGTAGAGACTCACTGTATCGATCTATCCACGCGCAGTTGTTGTTACGCGCACTCACTGTATATGTGTGTCACAGAGCAATCGTCCGTTCTCACTAGAGCCTAGCTGTGATGAGTGGTGTCTCGACCTCTCGACCTCTGATCTGAAAACGCCATCTTCTAATTACTGCCGAAACGTTACTCTACTATTCAAGAACATTGCATCGTTGGCTAATTTATTGTGGAATTTTTCTCATTTATTCATTGTTGACAATCAAATGGTTAAAAGGAATTAAATTAACTATTATAGGCTAGGCATACCAGTGCTATGTGTTAATTGCTGTAATTTGCCTAGTTAAAATTGACAATTACATTATTATACAATTCTACTGATGAGCGTTTATTTTCTATTGAGTTATTTTCTCCCACTCTGTGGTTCCTTATGCCCAAGCAGAGGTTCAATTGTCAATCCCACGCTAGATCACGTGGGTTCATTAATGTTATTACTTACTTTAGCCAAAACATGTGGTCTGCGTATGCATGAATAAGATCGCATCTGGAGAAGTATTATCACATTCGATGTTGAGATGGTAATGCAGTCCCTTCGGATATTCTTTGTCGAGGTTTCACAAGTAGTATATTTGTCACCAATGTCCAAGTGGGAGACAGAAGGCGCGGTTCTTGTTGACCCGGCAATGACCCATCTGGTATAGCCATCGGTGTCTTTCTTGTCCATCATTATGCAGTCGTGTGTCTTGGCCAGGGCGGAGCGCATCCCACCCCAGGCCTGCCTGACAATGCCGATCATCCCCCAATATCTCGTGGCTCACTCTGGTCACGGACGCTCGGCCGTTAAGTTCGTCTTGGCGCTTCTCTACCCTGACCGGTTACCTGCGATCGTTCTCTAAGGTAGATACTGGATTGTTTTCAGATAAATAAAATTATCATATTTGAATATATCAGTGTTTGAAGCTTTTTAAGAGTGGAATTGTACGGTAACAGGTAAAAATCCCCCGGTAAATGTCCCCCAGAAAGAATTCCTCTCGTAAAAATTCCCCCATATTCAGTTTTTCATTAAACTAATTCAAAACTAGATAATACTTTTTACAACAATATCTGGGAATACAACTATACATACACTGCAAAAAAAGTTCGGAGAGGACCATTTTCCAATATTTCCCTTTACAGGGTTGTCTGGCGATGTTGACGTTGTTGACGATGCAAAGTGGTCGTTCCAGAGTGAGGCTTTGTCATGGTCTGACGTTGCTAGGTATCCACCTGCTTTCCTTCAAGGAGGAATTGAATCCTTGTTCTTGGTTGTGGAGCGTACAGAGCTCCAGAAGGCTTGAGGGTTAGCAGATATTAGCTGATATTTCAGCCGATAGTTGCGATTCGTAGTTGCTTTTAGCCTCGTTGCATGTTATAGTAGTACCTCGCTTTGACGTAACGGTTGTAGTCTTTTGTCACTTTGTGAGTAAGAGTAGCATCGCCATCTTTTGTGTTTTAGTTCTATTTTCTTTCAACACCAATTGGCACGTGTCACCCTGATATAAGTCACATATTTCATAATCATATATATAGCTACTCAATATATATACATAGTAATTAGCTCTAGTCGGTACTCATCATTAATTGTGTCTCTCAAACATGTCACTAGGTGTTAGTTTGTGAGTCCTGATTTCTACAAACTTTCTGACATCTAGTTTTCCCAATTATGTATATAAAGACTATGTAAGATTAAGATAATCATTCTCATTCCGGGATGCAATAAAGATTGTACATATGAGGTTTAAATCTTGAATGGTTTGGTCAGCTGAATTGGGCGTCCATTGGGTCTTCAGTAAGGAGTTGTTCGTGGCTTTGAAATTTGGTTAATGGTAGCAGCGTTTCGTGCTGGGTTGGCACTTCTGGTTTTGGACTGTGCAGTTGACAGATATGATCTGTACGAGATGGTCGCGTTTACCGATCCCAGGCATGAACACGAAGTCGTTGATGGCTGTTTCTTGATTGGTTATGACGAGGTCCAAGATGTTGGGCGTGTCGTTACCTCTATATCTGGTAGGACGGTCGACATGTTGGAACCATCCAGTGGTACAGATCCATTCACAGACTTAGCTTGCGATGTGTTTGTCAGACACTGCGACAGAGAGCTTTTCTTAGTTAACTTCTTTGCAGTCTCCCATTAATAGAACTTGATCCTTGGTTCTTTAAGAAATTGCATTAAGGTGGTTCATGAAGTTGATCACGATTGATAGAACACTATATCCGTGTTGACGCGATGTAGAGAGAATCCCACAATTATAACGGAAAAGTGCGAAAATTTAACTTCTAGATAGTAGTTCATTTCAACGTTTCGACTATATCCTAATAGTCATCATTGCAAAATAATTCATGATCTTTTGGGTAATTGCTAAAGTCGAAATGATGTTTTAATGTTTTTAAGTCTTTTGTTATGTCATTTGTCTTGATTTTTAGCATGTAACTGTCAGTATTGACCAGGATTAATGGAAATCCACAATTAAATGTGCCATCATCTGTTGATAAATCATAAACATAGTCAGTTGGGTTGGATGTTTCAAACAAATCTTTAACTTCTTCAGTTAGTTCATTTTCTACATGTCTTAAATTAAAACAATTTGGTTTAGATTTAATTAATTCAATATTCATATTAAATCCTAATGAATTGCTTAATATATACAATCCTAATATAGAAACTTGTCCTTTTTGCGCAAATGTTATTACTGGAGATCTCGTATATTTTTTCTGCCCATCTGCAGCATAGAATCCAATGAAGAACCATTTTCTTAGATTATATTTTGCATTTAATACATAATCTGGCACTATCTCTTCTTTGGTAGAAGTATTACTTTTAACTATTGCATGAATATAGAATTTATCATTATATTTTATTGCAAAATCTTTTGGATTATTCACAAGTATTCTATAAACTGCTGATGATTTCATATGATCCACGATTCTAAATATTTTATGTGAATAAACTTCTTCACAGTATTTCTTAATTCTTTCTAATAATTTCAAATCTTGATTGCATAAATACCAACAATATCTATTGCCACCAACATAATTATACACACCTGCTGAACCATCTCCCATAAAAAATCCTTTGAAAATATATTCTTTTTCTTCAAATGTTTCAGGTTCTATGTTATAATATTATCAATTATTTCATCAAATGACATATGATTCATTCCTAGATAAAATCTTTTATGTAATAATTCATCTCCAATTTTTATATCAGTTGGTTTTATTTCATCACCATTTTGTTTAATTAAACTACGATCTGCTGTAACATCTACAAACCCTAATTTAGTTCTAAATTTTTTTATTTGTTTTATGTCTAATTATATTCTTTAATTTTTTCCATCCATTTCTTGTCCAAACATCCATTAATCCATTTAATTGTATTAACTCTTTTTTACCATATAAAATATAAGATTTATTTTGTTTTGGAATTATTTCTGAAATTCTTCTTATTAATATTTGATTATTATATTTCAATAATATTGGAGTATCAGCTGTTACAGAATCAAAATATAATATTTCAATATGTTTTTCCCCAAAAAGCGGTTGTAAAACATTATAATAAAAATCATACATTAATAATTTTGATATTTCTAAAACAGTTGAACCTATAAATATTGGTTTATTAAATTTCATTGATGTTCTTTTTAATTATACTGCTGTTAAATAATCTTCAAATCTTTTATTTCGTAAGTTTCTAGGACTTGATTGTAAATGTCTCAGTCGTTCAGAATTATTTACTAATTCAATATCATTTCTATTTCTAATATTTTCACATGTTTTTCCATACAAACTATTATTCATTAATTTAAAAAAATCTTTTTCAAAATCTGTTTTTGATATGGTTCTCTGTTGAGTATTGAAATCTATATATTTTTCTAACCACTTCGATTGATTAAATTCAATATATCTATGTACTCTTTAATTTTCCTTGTTTTAGATAAAATTTTAACATTCTATAATGAACGATATGATTGTATTTATTATTTTATGTTAATATTTATTTTTCTATAAAAACATGATCTTTCGGTTTTATTTTTTTCTGATATTCACTTAAATAACTATCATCTATCAGCTAAATGTTCTGGGCAATATGGTAAATTTCTTGTTTTAAATCTTACGTTATCAGGATATTCTAAATCAACTACAAAGAAATAACCAATTGGTGCTTCATCTTTTAAACCCATAATTGCACTTTCCCAATCAGTTTTATCATCATTTTCAACTTCTGTTAATATAAAATTTTTGTATGGTTGAGGTTGCATCATTGCCCAACCATATAAATTATTGGCGTCAATATATAGCGTTAGTCTTGTTATGTCGAAAAACCGAGTAGCGCCCATCAAATCACGCACTGTACCAGAACTTGAATTACGAGCAGCACTTTCAGCTGCGCGTTTGTCTTCATTCATTGTAGAATCACTGACAGATTTGGACTTAGATGTTCACTATTGGTCCGATAGTCAAATAGTACAGTGTTACATTGGCTGTTTTCGACTAAGAAACTTCCGGTATTTGTCTCAAATAAGATATCGGAAATCAGACAACTGGTTGCTTTGACTAATTGGCACTATTGTGAAACAAGTCAGAATCCCGCTGACCTGTTGACGAGAGGCATGTCAATAGATATTCTGAAAGAATCGTCATTATGGTGGTATGGTCCAGATTTGATAGAAGTGACTAATTCGTATACAAACTTTAATCAGGACCGTTTGAATACTGGTGATGAATCAGATTGTATTTCTAATTGTTTAGAAACTTGTGCGCTTAGTACAGATACTCTAAATGACATTTCTGAAATTATTGATATTGAAAGTTACAGTTCATTGAGTAAACTGCTTACAGTTACGGCTTACGTAAAACGGTTCGTTGATAAGTGTATGAAGCGGCTCATTAATACTGATATAATCGATGTAAACGAATTAGAGTCGGCTGAAACACTATGGTTGATTAGTTGCCAAAAGAAAGAATATGGCCAAGTTATTCACGTTATTGAATCTGAAGGGAAATTACCCGCTATTGCGAAACAATTAAAATTGTTTCTAGACAAAAACCGGGTTTTGCGCTCCGAGGGGAGAATTCATAACTCTCAATTGCTAAGTTCATCAAAATTCCCTGCTTTGCTGCCGAAATACAGTCATTTTACTCGCTTGTACATAAAATATGCGCATTGTTTAATCATGCATGCGGGTCCGGGTGAAACTATTTATTTCATCAGAGAAAAATACTTGATTCCTAGTATTCGTCAGTGTGTGAATTCTGTCTTACGATCTTGTTTTACTTGCAGGCTGTTGTTAAGCAAGCCTTACCAGATCCTGCTCCATTACAAGCGGTACGGGTGAATGAATCTCCACCATTTTCAATCTCGGGTGTCGATTATACTGGGGCATTGAATGTCAAAACAAGTTCGGGTTATGCAAAAGTTTATATTTGCCTATTCACATGCGCGGTAACACGTGCCATTCACCTTGAACTAGTCTCTGATCTTAGTGCTGATTCATTCATCCAAGCTTTTCGCAGATTTTCTGCACGGAGGTCGTTGCCGAGAGTTGTTATCAGTGATAATGCGTCAACATATACATGCGCTTCAAATGAATTGAACGAGCTACTACAGTCATCCGAAATTAAGCGGTTAATGGCGTCTAAACGGGTAGAATGGCGTTTCATACCAAAGCGTGCCCCTTGGCATGGGGGCTTTTGGGAGCGTCTGGTGGGTATTGTAAAGTCTTGTCTTAAAAAGGCATTAGGAAGAGCACATGTATCTGTTGATGAATTGAGTACCTCCTAACACCCTCCCATTTGCTGCATGGTCGCCGATTGACTGGTTTACCTCATCCTCTCGTGGATGACGACGATTTGAGTGATCCAGATTACGGGTTTACTCAGTTGAACACGCGTTTCGTTCGTCGTACTCAGTTGATAAAGCACTTCTGGGCTAGATGGCACCATGAATATTTGACGGCACTAAGAGAGCGGCACTTGTCATCAGGTGATTATAACGAAGTGATCAAATAGGCGATTTGGTCCAAGTGCACGCAGATACACCGCGTATCAATTGGAAATTAGCGATCGTGGAAAACCTAAACCGCGGACTAGATAACAAAGTTCGTTCCTCAATTATTCGCACAACTTCAGGACGAACCTCTAGACCAATAAACAAACTGTATCCGCTGGAGATCAACAGTGAAAGCGAGTTGGAGGAGACCGTCATCATTCCCAACGCGGTTCCAGATAGAGCTACGAGACGCAGTTCGAGACGTGCAGCAAAACTCGCCTCTGATAGGATAAAAGCCATCGTTTGCGGCGGGGAGGATGTTGGAAATAGTAATAACTGAATATATATGTGTGTATTATGTTTTATGTATTGTAGATTGTAATATCCTGTAATCCTTATTATAAAGCGAACAACCGAACAACCTGTACTGCTGTTCACGCTTGTTTGTTCAATTTACTGTTCAGCTGATTCTGTAACTATAAAGGGGGAAATAAAGTCAAAACTGAGTTAGTTCACTATGAGAAATACGCCTCGTTGTTAGTACTGTCAGTCAGTTAGTACGTTGTTAGTAGTTTGGATCGAACCTGGTATACTCGAAAAATAATTTATATTCATTTGCTTTAAAATGTCTATCTCACATAACACCACTAATTCCACCTCTAATTGATTTTTCAAATAATAAAACCACGTCTGGTTCTTTTAATAAATCTAATTCTACATTTGTATATTTTACACCATATTGCCAGGTTAAACCAGGACTTGAATAAAAATAACAAGGATCAACATTAAAATGATTTAAATTAACTTCTCTAAATTTTTCAAATATGTCAGCCAATAACATAACATCTGATTTTAAATTTAAATCTACTAATTCACCATGATTTTTTATCTTAAAATGATTCCAAATATTTCATGTTCTATTAAAAACTTCATCTTTCACATACTCCTCTTTTAGTTGATCATAAAATTGTTCTTTTAATAATTCTGTTACATTAAATCATCATGTGTTTTATAAAATGAATAAGGAATTGCTTTATATCTCAATAATTTAAAATCTTGTTCATTTGGATAATAATGTCGAGTTATTACAAAATCATTATCAACTAAACTTTTTGCTAAATTATCTAATGAACTTGCTAAAAATCTATAAGAATCTAAAAATCGAATGCAACCAAATTGAAATGAAATATAATTTTCAGAATGTTTTAGCTAGTAGTTTAAAATCATATTTTCTTACATTTAAATAATTCATAGCATTATATTCTTTGTTTCTAGATTAATTGCACCTAATTTTCCTGATAATTGTTATATAGATAGATGAGTATCATATCTTGATAAATAGTGAAATAATATTGGTACAAAATATACTTTTTTAGCTTGTAAATTTCAATCTTCATGAGCAGCTCCACGATATTTTGAATTTAAATGATCATAATCTCTAACTTTTTTATCAAATGAATAATAACGTTTTTCACAGTAACAACAATGACTTGCATAATTAAAATCAATTTCATCTTCTTTTGTCATAACTATTCTTTTATTTTTGTTAAATAATTGTGCAAAATCACTTTCTAATTCTATAATTTTATTACAAAATTAATTAACTACATCTTCACCTCTAAAAGAAATATATTGACCTTCATATAATTCAGGATAATTTGATTTTATATAAATTCCATAAGCAGCAGCTCTTTGATGAACTGTTTTAATTGTATTTATGATTGGTGGATCTTGAACTATGTCTTCATTTAATTCATTTCCTTTATCCATTGATTTTAGTAATTGCTTTTTATTGTATATTTCTTTTCTATCTTGATCAGTTAATTCTTTATTAAACGATTCAAAATCCCCATAAATTTCAAATGGAGGAATATTTCTAAATTTATGATTAATAAATTTCAACTTACAATCTTTTTTTGTTGGCATTATTAATTTGCAAAAATCTTTATTATCACATAATTCTTTATGTTGTAGTAACGCATTTTCTGTCATAAATTAAGATAAACATTTTCTACATAGATAAATTTTATTATGATGATCACTTTCTGTTCTAAAGAATAAATCAATTTGTTTTAACCACATATAATGTTCATTTTCATCTTTTTCGTAATATAACAAATCTATAACATTTTTATCGTCATAATATTCTGTTAAATATAAAGCTTCTAATGTATCTTTAATATTTTCACCTTTTGTCTTTGGTAATTGCATTAATTCGAAAACATTTATTTTTAAATTATTAACTTTTTCTATTTTAAGAATCATCTTTAGATACTGGATATTGAGCAATTTTTTTATAATATTTCGTATTTCCGATAATCTGTTAAACTAAAACGATGCGTAATATCTTCTGCTGGGTGTAAGCAACTTAAAACATTTTCGCCCACAGAAAACATTTATTATCATCATTCTGCACATCTATTACTGCAATAGTTTTAATTGGCAATTTAATATAAGACGATGCTTTAATACCCTTTTCTGTTGTAAAGTTTGAATCATTTTTAAACATTTTATTACTTTTTGATGTTTTATTTCTTTTTTATTATAAATATTTAAATCTAAAAATATAATTTCATTCAATGATAAGCCAGAACCCTCAAAATATCTTTCTTCAATATGTCGTTTAAATTCATTAAATATTTTTTATAATTTCTCTTTTATTTGTGTTTTTGAAATTATTTCTTCAGTGTGTTTCAATATTATACCCCATTTTTACTTCTGATTTTATAAAACTAACTTTTCCAGAAATACTAATATTTGGATATTCAACATCTGTAACAAAATCTATTATTTTTTCCATGATTTCAATAAATTTACTATAATCCTCTATTGTTGCTCCTTTAAAAAATCTAAATATAATAGATGCAGGACCAATTTTACTACGTAATGTTTCTAAAATTTCAATTGTATCTTTTATTTCTAGTGAATCGATATAATTTCTAACATTTTCCATGTAAGGTTTATTTGAAATAGATTTAGTTTTTGAAACTGGTTTTTTTACTTGTTGAGATTTATCATCAAAATAATCTGTTCCTAAAATATTATTACTTAAATTTTGTTGGTGTTTTTGTGATTCGAGATGTCTTTTATAATTCCTTTTTGTTATAAATTCATTACAAACTTCACATTTTATTTCATCCACATTCATATTTTCTAATCGTTCTTTTCTTTCATTGGAATTTTCTGAAGTTTCAAAATCTATAACATTTTTTATATGATTTTCAGTTTTTTCATGGCGCGATTTTTGAGATTTATCGATGAATTTTTTACAGTACGCACAATAATATTGATTTTTATTAACATCAATGTTTTCTGTCTGGTACTCACTTCTCCCATTTATTGGGAAAAAAATTACTTGTGGAGATGAATGATCTAAAAAAGCAAAAAAATAATTTTAATTCATTTTAACAATATTTCTATTTTGAAACAATTAAATGAACCGGGTCCATCCGAGCGCGGTCACCTTCCCCCTGTATATAGCAAACACGCTATCAACCGTTCTCGTCAGTGCCTCGCCACATCGATCTATCCGAGCGCAGCTAGTTGTTACGCGCAATCACTGTATATAGCAAACACACTATCGACCGTTCTCTTCAGTGCCTCGATCAATTAAATTGTCCAGATAAGTCATTTCGGATTCTTGATATTTATTTAATTTTATTATCAATTTATTTTTTTAATCAACAATTTCTAAATCATGATGACCATCTTCATTTTTTCCATGATAGATTATTTTGAATCCTTCTAAATCTTTTAATTCCTCTGTACTCAATGAAACCCATTTATCAGGTAAAAATACTTTAAATTCTCGCATTGTACTAACATTACAGTTACTTAAATTTGCTGATATTTCATCTCCATATTTAGTTTTTAATTTTTTCTAATTTCAATATTTTGTATTCAATTTCTTTTGTAACATCGACTAACTTTTTTGTTTCAAATTGTTTTTTGCTGGTTTTATGCTGTTATTTATTGTTGCTAAGAATGCTTTTCTATCTCCCATTTATAAGAAAAAAAAATAACTTGTGGTGATGAGTGGTGTGTTGACCTCAGGACCTCTGGTCTTAACCCCTGATTTACCAATTACTCCGATCATACCTAGTTGAATGTGATGGGCCGCTGATACCGCCGAAGCCGGGTACACATCCAAGAGTATCAATCTATGGCACCGAGTCCATTAATACCCGAGGCCACGAATATACAGGAATCGTCACGTCCGCAGATCGAGGCAGTACCGAAAAGCACATCAGATAGTAACACTATCTCACGACTACCACTAATTATATAAAATCTAGTTAATATGAGAATGTTGCTTAATTATCAAGTTGTGATTTTATTGGATTAAAGTAATTTGTTGTAATTCTGACATTGCTTTTAAGAAAGGGAGACATTATGAATGCTTGTGGCATGTGAGTGAAAATAAAGTTGTATATCTGTAGCTGTAACTATTTTGTTAGTGTCATATTCTCGGAGGTTCGGACCCTTCCAACACGAAACAGTACTTTTGTGCCCGGTCTCGACTGGGATCTACAAAATCCGTTGGAATTAGTATCGAAAACTATGACGTCACAATATATTTTATCGAAAATAGCGTTTACTAAAATAATGCAGCATAGGGCGAGATCGATGTCTTGAGGTTTTCTATTTGACAAGTTTACACTGGATAAATGAAGGCCTACTCAACAGAGCTCTTGACGATGCGTTCAGTGGTTTCAGTGTATCTATCGTCTTTACAAACACAGCAGAGCATCCTCTTTGCGAACAAAATGGCAGAAACTCTTTTGTGAAAAAAATTTGCAGCCTGCGGTGTAGTGAGCAAGCACCTTTCAATACAGAGTCGTGTTCGAAATTTCCCCCAACGATGAGCATAGCGGCAGCACAGCACGGTGTCAACACTGATCCACCTTTGGTTCCAGTAATCGGACTCCATGGGTAAACTCTGGGCTAAAACTAACCACGCTCCTCAGGAACTCTACATCCGTGTGGGAAGCAGAACCCATCTAAACTCAATTTCAAGATTAGGAGATCCAACACAAATTACCAAACTCAATAAATTTACATGACATTATAGTATAGTTTCTGCTCAGAAATCAAGGTATTACATAAACTACCAATTTTCCTTATATTTAAAAGTTCTATTTGTGGAAAATGCAATATGATAAGTATTGTTGACTGATCAGTGAAATATTAGTAACTAATGATACGCCGCACCATATTTTCAAATTATCCATGATTTTGAATTGAGTACCGGTACGTTTCAAATGCAGGCACAGTTTAATATCGCCCCATATTGCCACGGTTACCACGGTTACCACCGCGTCTAGGACCGCTGAATTGTCGACTGCGTCTTGCGGTTCCCCCGCGACCTCTGTGAGCCCCGCCGCGATGTACCATAATCGATTGATTGTTGTGCATTCGTTGTTGCTGCAGCACCGGTTGATTCATCTGCGATGACTGGCGTGGATTCCCACTATCGAGTGTCTGAATTGATTGGATCCGCTGAATCGGAGCTGTCGTCATGGGGGTGGTCGATGTCATTGTTGTCGTTGCCGGGGCAACGTCCCAGACAATTGGTTGTATTCGTCGTTGATTCGCAGCAGCTGAAAATATAATACAAAGGGAATTTGATAAATTCTGTTATAAAAACAGAAAATAGGAAAATGAAATGAAGGATCCAATCAAAAACACAAGGAACAATGGTTTCAATGAGGACAACATCAGTATTCCTTAAGATGACTGTTAGGATATAGTCGCAAATATTTCATACTCTAAATTGATATCTTGTTTCTCTTTCCTGCTGCGTTGAACAGGCAGGCCGCCTATCTATTCTACACATTACTTTTTATTGAAACTCATGATCCATTTCTCAATGACACACCCAGCAGCTATAGAAATGAACTGGATTTCAAATTTTACTGCACTTTTCAAAATGATGCGGCGGATTAGGAGAAACAAGGTATCATTTCTTGACATATAATCCTTAGAGTGGTTCATCAATGGTCATAGTTGGATAATTTGAATTTGATAAATCTTGTTTCTAAAAGCCAGGTGCTAGCTCTAATTTCTAAAACATACTTTGACTATCGCTGTGCAAATCTGATGAGTGATCGTCTGTAGCAACAGCGACTGGGACGCTTGTGATGATCGATTGTTGCGCTGATGAATTGTCATCGATGACAATGTCACCGGTTGACTCTACATCTGGGGCGACAGTCGTGTCGTCTGTTACTGTTTGTTCAGTCGTGGTAAAAGTGACCGCGGTTGATGATCTAAAACAGAAACAGGGAAGATTATAATATGGAAAATCTGTTGGGGCAAGAGGAAATGGAAGGTATTGTAAAAAGCCCTCCATTCGACCCCCAAAATTCTGCCCTTTTTAAATTCAAAGGCACCTAATTTCAACAAGAGGTTGATTAGATCCATATGATGGAAGACAGATGTTTAAAATTGACTAGCAGTAGTGGTGAGATGGTCATTCATTTGCCAGTGAAAACAAGTTTGAGTTTCTAATCAAATTTTTTGTTCTACTGCACACATCATGTACAGGATTTTCTTTTCATTTTGTCCGTCAATTTGTAAGTATGTTTGTTTCACTACATGAGTCAAGATACCGCTCACCTTACCCCGTGTTTACAGCACCTTTGTCACTAGACCTACTGCTAACTATAACTCAGGATACCCCAAGAGTACAGTATCTTCAAACGGCACAGTTTGCGTAGCTAATATGCAGGCTAACTGGTAATTTTCATCTAGAAAATCCCTCACTCGCACTGTGCTTTCAAGAAATAAGATCTTGGCTATTTTTTATTTTGAACCCTGCAGTGACAAGTCTACACCCCCTCCCCAGTCAGTGTAAAACACAAACTGCGTTATGAACAACATTTGAATAAATCCGTCTGCAAGCACCTACAGTGTAAAACTGATAGAAACAATTCGCTGACAGGCAGACAGCATTTCCTGAGCTCGATACTTTCCAAATTTCAACCTAAATGCAACACACTAAGATCAAAGATACAGGCAAATTATGTGTTACGGGCATTCTTTTATCAGATTACGAGTTATAATATTCTACCAAATTAGGCATTGATCTCATTAAAACTGGAGGACTAGTGGCAATTTGAAGACATAGGGGGGAGGGACCAAAACAAACGTGGCTTAAAAGTTGACGGCCGCACAAACGAATGAACGAACGAAGATAGTTAATCCCTTAACCCATTAGCTGTCACAGCAGAGCTAAAACCAGGGGTCCAGAGACACTATTCCCACTTGAAAAGTGGTTTCAAATGCTTAATCTAACAATTTGAACATTCAACGCCCCCTGGTGACCACACAAAAACCAATGACCTTGAAAATAGGCCACAATCATAGAACCAGAGTTGCCACTTATGTGAAGCTAAAAATCCGGAAAATAAGTCGGGGGTCTGGGGGCCCTCCCCCAAAAATTTTTTTGAGATTAGAACGCCAGCAGATGCGTTCTGGCGCAATACGCGTTATAGGCCTCACTTTCATTACCGCCTATAGATCATTTTTTCAAATAGCGATTGGTTCCGTCAAATACACCTCATATATAAACCAGAGCCAAAAAACAAACGAAGCGTCAGTCGATTTCGATCGTCGCGTCATCTTGGTTTAATCGTGTACTGCCGGGTTGTTTCCACTACGTGGCAGCACAATACGGCTTTTTCGAACCCTCTACGGAGCCGTCACGTTTTGATGTTTAGGGTCGAATCCCAAATTTATTTTAATTTTTTTGCGATGTTTTCTTTTGTGGTTATTTGACTTCTCCCGAAAATCCGGAAATGAAATTGGATTTTTTTAAAATCCGGAATTCCGGAGAAATCCGGAGAAGTGGCAACACTGTAGAACATGTCAGCAGCTACAATTTTGCAATTGTTTGTGATAACAATATATGCCTCGGTACCAATATGATATGGAAATACTAAGTTATTCTACTATTCAATGCCCCTGGTGACCATATGCAAAACTCACTGACCTTGAAATTCACTACAAACATGAAGCATGTCATGAGCTACAATTTAGCAATTGATTATGGAAACAAAATATGCCTAGGTACCAAAATGATAAGGAAATACTAAGTTATTCTATTATCCAATGTCCCCTGGTGACCTTATACAATAACTAATGACCTTAAAACTCACCACAATCATAGACCATGTCATGAGCTACAACTTTGCATTGATTGTGGTAACAAAATATGCTTAGGTATCAATATAATGTGGAAATACTTTTTCCACCTACGAATGAGTACTGAAGACACCAAGATGGCCACCAATTGCATCATAATTGGCTGATCAAAAATACCTGTCTTAGGGCACAAAAAGGTCACAGGACGGCCATCTTCAGTCTGATCGACCCAATTTTTCTCATGCTGATAGGCCCTTGGGGGATACAAAAAACCTATGAAAGATCAAGAAAATTGATCAAAGCGTCTTCAAAATTTCCCCCTAAAACCTGAAATATGTGTAAAAAGTGCTGATTTTGGCAAACAACAATGGCTGCCAGTCGGCCATCTTGAATCTGACAGAGCCAGTTTTTGGGCTGAAGATGCGTCTAGGGTAGATACATTTGTAACCCAACTATCAAGACATTACATTGAAGGGTCTTCAAAACTTCCCAAAATAACTGGATTCCGTCTTTGATGGATGGACGAAAAGTGAATGCAATAGCCTGCTGGGACTAATGTCCCAAGTGGGCTAAAAATCAAGGAGTCGCACGGACCCTTCTTAAAACACGAACCTTTCCTCGTTTGGTGTATATGTTTCATCATTGAATATATCACTGGTTGATTCGACCTGTGGTGTGATGTCAACCTCTGCTGCTGCTCCGTCGGTTTCTCGTGTCTCAGACGCGGTCGTCTGCTGCGGTTCGGCAGGCGCTGTCACAACTACAGGTGGTGGCACTGGCGAAGTTGTGGTTGATGCATTTCGATTTCCTTCATCGAATTGGGTTAAATCCATCCGCGTGTCATCCATCCCAAGAGCTGCAACAATTAAATAGATGTTCAAAGAGCTGGTGATCATTTGAAAATTTTCAAAATTCCATCCAATTGTGTTGTATAAGAGGCATACGGCTATAGTGCATCTACACCGCAGCGCGGAGTATAGTTAGTTACTTATATTTACAGGTGCTGTCATCTTTCATTACAGACTAACTAACTACTAATCACATTGATACACTGGGATGCAGTATACTAGCAAAACCCATCACCAAATTATTCACTGCACTGAAAGGGTTTAGTAGTTATTTGGATAAGTCATCCCATTAACCCTTTCAGTGCTGACTAATCAATACCCTATAGTGCTGGAGATGATTTGGAAATTTTGAAAAATTCCACCCTAGTGTTGAAAAACGGGCGTACCACTATAGTGCGTCTACACCGCGGCGCAGTGTATCGTTAGTTACTAATATTGAAAGGGTTAATAAAGTAATCTTTATTTTTGAGTCCAAATTTGTATTAGCAATTTAAATTCACTTTAAATTGTCAATTGCATTGTCAAATTACTGAAATCTTTACTATTTTTGAAATCAAATTTGTATTTCTAATTCCATTTACTAAGTGTAAGTGATCAGAAGTGAACACATTACTGAAGTTGTCACTATTTTTGCGTCCCAACTTTGAATTTGAGTAAGTCATTGATTTAAAAGATTAATCAACTAACCCCCTTGCGAAGCAAGTTGAGACAGTTCCGACGACTGACCGCTGCTGCCCTCTGTGAAAATGAACCGACCGTGAGGAACCTGTGGTGAACTGAAAATAATCAAACAAACGAATCATTACGGGGTTTATAGCCCTGCCTAAGACTCCTCAAGCCCCCATAATCCGTCCGCTTCTTTTTTTCATATGCTGCACAAAAACGGTTATAGTGGGATTCAAACGCAATAGCTTATGATAAACAAGACACCGAAGTCCTTAAAGTATCGTACAGAAATCAAAATCCTCCCATTAAAATTTTTCGATGATTTGGAGTATGAACATGACAGATCTGAGCGCTCACTTCAAATCCAAGTAAGTTTGGATGAATTTTGGGGTACCAAAAGGACACGATTTTGGTGGCCTACCTCATCAAATCTTATATCGTATGAAAGCCTCGACTATTTACTACAAGATTACACGAACTCGTAGTGCATGGAAATAAACAGCAAAGGAGTTATTCGGTGTCGTGATTTTGGCTTTTCCCTTGAATTTTCTGAGGAGTAATTGAGACTACATACTGAAATTCCTGAGTGCTAATGGGTCAACCATGACCAGCACTGGGTAGAGCAGACAAGTGGTCAACTAGTTGGACCACTAAGGAGTGGTTTGACCATTGAACGTTAATATTTATCATATTATTAATGTATATTAATATTTTACCTGACAGCCTCAGCAAACCCATCATTCCTACGTGGTAAACTCAGAGTAGGTGTGCTTGGCACAGTGCAGTCATCCCCATCTTCAAATCCGGTTCCTTGATTCTGATTTGTCGAAAACAAAAAAAAAATTATGAAAAAGTAAAATAATCAAGAGAGTTTCTTTCGTTGTCAGTGGTGACCCCCTTACCGGGAATGTGAATGGTGTAAGTTGAGCACGAGTTGTGGTTTGAGTTCGTGGAACGCCTCCTACCATCGGTAGAGTCTGTAATGTGGGCGTCTGCTGCATTGATGAATCAACTGAATAAAACAAAAATCAAGTAGAAACTAGGGGTCGAGGGACACCATGCCCATTTGGCAAGTAGTTTGAAATGCTCAATTAACAGAAAACTTAATTATTCAATGCCCCTGGCGAACATATTAAGAAAGAATGACCTCACCGCAAAAGAAAGAACTCACCGCAATCATAGAATACGTCACTAGCTACGATTCTACAATTGATCGTGATTACAAAATATGGCTAAGGACAATAAAATATGAAAATACTAAGTTATTCTGCCATTCAACGCCCCCTGGTAACCATATAAAAAAGTAACCTTGACACACACCACAATCATAAACCATGTCACAATAGCCATCTCGAATATAACTGGGCCAGTTTTTGAGCTGAAGATGTGTTTGAGGTAAATACATGTACAAACCAAATATCAAAACAATCCATTGAAGTGTCTTCTAAACTTCCCAAAATAATTCTATGGGCAGACAGGACAACAAACGAAAAGTGAACGCAATAGCCCTTGCCTGCGTTTTTCAAAGCGGTGTTAAGTCATCCCTGTGATAGAGCTATCCCGGTGATTGTTATCACAGGGATAAATTCCCGTTTTTTAAAAAGCATTCCATGCCAGTGATAACCATCACCAGGATAAGAGCATTTATCGCGGTGATGACAATAGAAAATGGCTGACATTTCGATCTAATTTCTCACTTCAAGAACTAACTTATAGGATTTCTTGGCATAATAGATTCAAATGCAAATAGCAATAATCAAAAAATAAAATTGTTGAAATCCCCTTAGCCACAGGAGCAAATTTATGATGACAAATGCGCGCTGGTCAGCATAAAGTTCGAATCCCGCAGAATCCTAGGACACACTGGTCAGCCGACTGAATTGCCGAAGCTGATCTTCAAGTGTCGACCCAGGCTCGTGCCGTGCTTAACCCCCTAAATTTGTGCCCTTGTCAGTGTAAAGAAATTTGGGTCAATTTTCATGTTTGTATTTTTGGAAAACGAAAAGCAATTCATTCTCAAATGATCTATTCAGGTACTCAGGTACTTAATATTCAAGACCTGTCCCTTATTCAATAGGGAATGTACCCCTTTTCTCTCTTGAAATAGAACTGTCCCTCAAAATAGCTTGACACTGAGACACTAGGCGATTTACCGTATTTTCCGGCTAATAAGCCGATTTTCTAGCCTCAGATTTTTACCCTTAAATATCATGATCGGCTTATTGGAGGGATACGATCTGACTTAAATAATTACTTCCCGAACTATGTCACTCTTATGCTCCTGAAGATCATCAAAATCAGTATTACATATTTATTTGAGGTCATAATTTACTACCAATATTCTATTTAGAACTATTTTGTTACTTTGTTTCTTCCACTTCACAGCGGCTTATCTAATACTGCAGCGCTAGTAAATTCGGGCGCCAGCAGTCGGCCGTGTGTTTGCAAATGTAGGTTACAATATATGGCTCTGTGTGTTAGATGTCACCTGAGCGAATTTATATATAGCAGCGCCTCGGCGATGATGGTTTACACAGCACTCTCACACATCGGCAGGCACCTATTGTCAGCCTCATACATCGTCAATTAAGACGAACTTATTGACAAATCAGTGAATTTAAATCTCCTGATGAAGGGCCTTGGCTTATTGGGTGATGCATTCAGAAATCCATGTATTTTAGGCTAAAAAACTGCCTTCGGCTTATTGGCCGAGTCAGCTTAATTGCCGGAAAATACGGTACAAATGATTTTGTTTAATCGCCTAGAACAGTGTCCCCTGACACGTGTGCACCAGTCTTTATTCCAAGGGCTTTAAAAAACCATATGGTTCATGGAGTTTTCGCTAGTATCAAGTACCCTTTCTTCAATTATGTAACTAAATAAGATATATCATTGCAGTGATCAGACACCATGCAACCATTACAATGAAAAAAAGGTATATTTTATTCCAAGGGCCTGTGTCACTCTACAAAACGACATTTACAAGTCACAATGAATATATTTTCGTGACATTTTGATGATTTAACCAGGTGATAGTGTTGCTATCACCATGTTGGAGGTATGTTAACTTTATCACTGGGAGAGCTGATTTTATCCCAGTGATATAAGTATCTAACACCGGGATAGCGATTTATCACCGGGATAGGGCGTATCACCACTTTAAAAATCGCAGCCCTGAAGACTAGACTAAAGTCCCAAGCGGGCTAATTATGATTATTGTTAATTTCAACTTGAATTACTTTACCATTATAACTGTCAATTATGATTTAGAGCTAAATTAATCAAATATTTCTACTTTCTATCAATTACTTTCTAACAATTGAACTTCCTTTAATAATAAGTTTGTGCTAACAATAATTTCCCGTAACTGGTAATCATATTTCTTTTTCATCATAATTTTCTCTTAATCATAATTTTTTATTAATACAGTTATACCTCGATTTAATGTCATGCACGGGGATTTCCGATTTTGGGGGTAAACGGAGTGTGGCGGTTAATTGGGGTTAAGGTCAAGTCAATCAAATACCTACTAATATACCTACTAATATCTGCTTAGAACGATGTATATTGTTTTGATGAATTATGGCTATGTAATTATACTTTAACTAAATCAAATCTAGAAAGAAATCTTCAAAAACTTTTTGCATAACATATATCGGGGCGCATCTGGAAAACATCGTAGGCCATTTATGATACATACTATGATATACATTGGTGATCAATTAATAAATACACATCCATAATGCACGCAGCCTTGATACATATATCGCCAAAAATCATTTTACTTACTCCATCGGTACCATTTCAATAAAATAATTTTAATTAGGCCTACCTTACCGGAGGGCTGACTATTATATAGACTGTAGAACGATAACCACACTCAAACGTGGTGAACGGATAATAAGATAAAAACCCACTATCTACAGATTAAAAGAATTTAAAAACAAGAATTTATTCATTGAATCTAAAATATATATAAGACACGACGTTTCGATCTCACCCTAGAGATCATCCTCAGGTGTGATAATAAATAAATTCTTGTTTCTAAATTCTTTTAATCTGTAGATTGTGGGTTTTATCTTATTATATATACTGTGCATTACATAGAAAACTTGCAACACTGTGTTCATCGGATACATTTACTGTGTAGTTTTAAGGCTTATTGTAATATAATTAAGGATGGAGTTATTCTTGGCAGTAAATCGGGAAATATTGTAATGCATTTATATAGGATTGTACAAGATTACGTTGGCTGTGGCGGTAAATCAGGGGTTTTCCTGTTTCTCGCTTTTATAATTATCAACTGGTTTTCGACGATGTTACTATGGTATGGACAACCAGGATCTTCAGGACTAACTTTCTTAGCACGGAACAGCTAAGAATTAACTTAATGTAAATTGCGCATGTTTGCGTGTCGAACGCATCGTGTTCTCATTTATCGCACCTATTGACACGTATCGTACACGCGATTAGAACGCATTTGAATGTCGATGCAAGAATGAACGGTTCGCGTTCAATTTCTTTCCAAAACACCGCTAAATTTCCGTTCTAAACATCAATGAAATGGAAAATAAATGTTAACGTTGATTCTAAGCTGTTACCCTATTAATTTTCTAGGACACTTCGTTCTGGTCTGGCATGGTCGTACATGCTCCTAAACGAATCATTGACCTCAGAGCTTTTGTATGCCCTGTACCGACTCTACGGAATTCTCTTCCTATTTCTTTCAGAGTGTAAATCTGTCAAAACTTTCAAAACTCATTTTTTTAGACATATTAATTCTTAATTCAAATGAGAGTAACCTTTTTTGAAGAAGCATCTATCTTTTTTCTATAATGTAAAGTGCAGCGTATATTTCAATATCATTGTTATGGTAACAACCGAATACTGACCAGATTGTGATGTAGCCAATTGTTGCGTTGAACTGATTGTCGGCACAGTGCTGACACTCTCATCATCAGAGATGACTACCACATCAGAATCATCGCTTTCATCTTCGTTATCTTCTTCCATTTCATCGTCATCGACATCTTCATCTTCTGGCCCTTCCCCCTCGCCACCTGCGAATTCTCCTTCAATGTCGTCTCCTAGAGACCCCTAAAAACGGATCACAAATAATAATCAATAATCTCGAACAATTTGAGCAAGTTGCATAAAATTAATTAAATTTCTCAAAATTTCAAAAAAAAAATTCTTCATTCTTCATTACGTTCACACAAAATTCACAATTCTCAACCCCCGACTGTTTTAAGACATATACTGCAGTGGGTTATCTCGATGTTCTGATTCAGCCATTGCCAATATGAGATATCTCGTAGTTCCATTTCTGCTGATCCTTCTCTAGTGCATGGGAATTACACAGTCCTTGATTGGCTGCTTGCGATGTGAACAAACTTTGTTTGGGTGGAGTTGAAACTAAACTCTCAGTCAAGCTATCGTTGATCCAAATGCGCATTGAATTCAAACCAAACATAACTAACCTCATATTCTTCACATTCCACTTCTTCAAATTCTTCATCCATGTCATCATCAGCATCAATTTCAACATCAACTCCTCCTTCCTCTTCTACTACATCATCACTCTCATCTTCATCTTCTACGGTGTAATCACCCTCCTCCTCTGCACTCACCCTGTCATCTTCATCCTGTATAACAACAGCACAGGGAAATTCAGTTTGAAATTTGAGTGAGTTTGAAGATTGTTGTCGTATTTAAAAAACCAAATTATAACATATAATTCGAAGCTATCCTGTTTGTAGGCACAACACAGCAGAAAATTCCATTTAGTAAAACTGGACTATTTTCAGTCTAGAATGTTGCAAAAATAGAAAATTCAAAATCTTTCATACACTGCAGAATTTGGAATTAATGCGATGATGTCATAAGGGGAATGACGATGCCAATTTGATAATGTCAGAGGATGATTTATGAAGGCAACCATCTTTTCTTGAAGGGACTTCAAATGATCAAAAGGGTAGGAAAGGTGATAATATCACAAATTCATCATTAAGGCAACCAGCATGGCTAGTCACCTTACATTTTGTTCAGCCCCCTCACCGTCAATGACAAACAATAGATTTTCTAGACTGGTTGACAGTCTTTTTTCAATTGGTGTTTTTCATGATAGGTTTACAACTTTTAAAACTTTACCAACTTGGCAAATATGGTCCTCAATGCTTGCAGAGAAAATATTCTTAAGAATCTATTGTTCATTGCTCACAGTGAGGCAGCTGATCAATTTTAAAGATCGCAGAGGCAAATGTATAGACGTCACAGAGTCAGTATTCCCATTCGCTTATAATTCTATGATTTGGTCTATTGTGTCATTAAGGGAATTGAGAGTCAGTAATTACCGCTTTGTCTTCATGTTGAGAGTCAGGTAGATTGTCTAACTCGACAGCATCCTCTGGTTGAGATTCTTCAGCTTGAGCCTGAAATCACAGAAAACATTCAAAGGTTTAGAACTAGGGTTCCAGAAACACCACCAAGCCCACTGGGGTAGTGGTTTGAAATGCTTGAAAACAATGATCTCAAAACTCATAATCATAGAACATGTCACAAGCTACAACTTTGCCATTGATTGAGGTTACAAAATTTACCAAGGTACCAAGGTACCAATTAAATGAGAGGTATCGTATATTATTTAATACTCAACTCCTCTGGTGGCTAGAAAAAATCTGGGGAACGTCAATTCTACAGGAGATGAATCCTATCACAGAGGTAACAATTATCAAATATCAAGATGAGTCAGCACACCTCTGATACCCCCCCGCTTATAAGCTATGTCTATACTAGACCAATACATCAGGAAGCAATTTGGTAACACTGCCTACATCAATTAAAAACACTGGGGTATCGTAGCTAGGTAGATACCATGTCAAACCTGTAACGAGTTTTAGATAAATTGCTAGAGAAATAAAGGCCCTATCGACCTGAATTTTAATGTACCACGGACCATTTCCTACCTGTGAATCGAGTTTGAAAAAAATTTCTTGAGAAATGAAGGCTCTATCGTCCCGACGAAATTTTCCAATGTGGCTCTCCTGGATGCTACAATTCACAATCCTCCCCCGGCAGGGATTCAATCCTGATGGCATCGCCAAGGTACAATATCCTGCCACAATAGCCAGAGTGCGCAGCTTATGTAGCTATCAATCTGCTGTCTGTATCCACCCCCTCAGACGATAGACGTCGACCTTATCGATGCCTTGACGATCAGTTTTTGTAAGAATGGCAAAAGCCTGTCGATAACATGCGTAAGGATGGGTCGTTTGGATGTCGAATGTCTAGCGTTATGATCTAGGGCAGAATGGCGAATGTCTGTCGATATGTTGCCATTGAAATGACGATCTGTCTGTGTGATTTAACAAAGTGTCAATGATATTTTTGAATTTAATTATGAACAGGATTCGAACCGTACATACACGTGATAACTAAGGTACTATGGATTTCTTAAATATATAGTTTACGCAAATGAGTGTGAAGTTTGCAATTGTATCTAATTAGGTATTTTACCACCTGCCCTTCATCCTATAAATACAAGCAACGTTATGTATCTTTCATCGTCTCATCACTGCGAACAAAATAAACCACAGTCTAAGTGAGAAAGCTGAAGAGTGCTTCTATGTTTGAAATAACTTCATTGAGATGGTCAGAATACAATATGAGGCCAAATGATTAAATCGTTATTGGCCAAATTGACAACTTATGTTTCCTATTGTCCCTTCTGCAAGTACCACAACAAAATGTAAACTTGTCCATCTCCATCCATCTCTTATGAATTTTCACAATAATTTTCCAATTTGTTTGAATTAAACAATCCGAGGGTTGTGTTTCGAACTTTGTAATAGTCTGAACGGTGGCGATGTCTCTCCTGAATATTGATGTTAGTGATGGGCTGTCTATGGCTTGTGCCTGAAATCCTCAGCATACCGTATTGGTGATATCCTGGTGAACCTTGTTGCTTTATCTGCAGAGTTGCCACTTATGTGAAGCTAAAAATCCGGAAAATAAGTCGGGGGTCTGAGGGCACTCCCCCAGAAAAATTTTTGAAATTAGAACGCCAGGAGATGCGTTCTGGCGCAATACACGTTATAGGCCTCACTTTCATTACCGGAAGTGTGTATCAATTTTCACGTCTGTAAATTATAATCCAATGAAAATCTGTCGCTTCAAACTTTCAGTAAGCATTTTCTCAAAGGTTATACACTCACTCACCTTTTCCAAGATATGTCAATAACAACAATGTGTATAGATCATTTTTTCAAATAGCGATTGGTTCCGTCAAATAGACCTCATATATAAACCAGAGCCAAAAACAAACGAAGCGTCAGTCGATTTCGATCATCGCTTCATCTTGGTTTAATCGTGTACTGCGGAGTTGTTGCCACTCCGTGGCAGCACAATACGGCTTTTTCGAACCATCTATGGAGCCGTTACGTTTTGATGTTTAGGGTCGAATCCCGAATTGATTTTATTTTTTTCGCGATGTTTTCTTTTTTGGTTATTTGACTTCTCCCGAAAATCCGGAAATGAAATTGGATTTTTTTTAAATCCGGAATTCCGGAGAAATCCGGAGAAGCGGCAACTCTGTTATCTTGCTAAGTCTTGACGATAAGTTTTTATAAGGATAGCAATAGCCTGTCAATTGTCTGAAGGGGTGGGTACAGACCGCAGATTGACAGCTGCATTAGATAATGTCATTATTATTTCCATAACATTTGCCTCAGCGATTATACAACGGGCTATCTGATTGGTGCTGCAAGTTTTTGTACATCCACACAAACATGTGCACCATCTAGTGTGAAAGGTTCCATGCCGTGGCTGAGTCAAACCAACCCATTCAAATTCCTGCCAAGTGAGGATGCAACACCTGCGCAAGCAACTGAAATGTCTGAATTAAGCTATGTGACGAAGCTCCTAATGAATTTCCCAAAAATTTACCAGTTGAGAGGAAAATCTATCAAATTCCAAAACATTTCCAAACCAGGAAATATCATTTGGAAATTGCCAAAGTGTTTCCCGAGTTCCCAGTACTGTAGAAACAATGCCTGTATCAACTATTACCTGTTCCTTGTCCTCTGATTGAGTTCTACTTCTTTTCAGCATGTGATTGTTGTCATCTTCTGTTAGAGCGCTGCCAAAACAAAACAAATACAAAAGTTAATTTTCTAACATCTGAAATTAATGCTTTCATCTTGGGCAGCAGATGTCAAGTGGACCCCTTGAAAGAAGTTACCGTATTTTGCATATTACCGACCAATAAGCCGAGTCCCTTGCTCAGCACTCCAAAAATCGGTATTGAATTTTTCCGAGTCTCTTTTTAGGAAATGGTGATAGCAACAGCTGGTGATTCTGAAGTCCTGAGGCTGATCACACAATGACATCAATTCAAATTCAATATATTGAAACATCATTAATCTTACCGCAAGATTTATAAGATACATTTTACCGTTTATAAACCGTTTTATGCATTATAGTTTGTTTATTGTGTGCATGACTGTATATTTTTGGTACCTTTTTGTTATCAGATTAAAGAACCAACGAAAAACTTTGATCATGATAATTCGGGCCAAATTAGGTTCAATAGTCAAGCGCGCATCTCGAGTAATTCCATGTTGATTTCACAGGCTAAAGTTTCCCGTCACTGATCCGGCACTATTAAAACAAAGGCCATGACTAACTTCGTAAATCTGTCAAAAATTAGTAATTTCTCAATAATTTACCAATCAGTGCACAGAATTTCCACTCAGTTATTTAATTCATAGCGAATAAGTAGAAATAGTTAAAAATTTAAGGTACCTTTTTGTTATCAGATTAAATAACCAACGAAAAACTTTTATCACGAGAATTTGGGTCAAATTAGGTTCAAAAGTCAAGCGCGCATCTCCAGTAATTCCATGTTGATTTCTCAGGCTATAGTTGGCCGTCACTGATCCGGCACTATTAAAACAAAGGCCATGACTAACTTCGTAAATCTGTCAAAAATTAGTAAATTCTCAGTAATTTACCAATCAGTGCACAGTTATTTTCCACTCAGTTATTTAATTCATAGCGAATAAGTAGAAATAGTTAAAAATTTAAGACCAATCATCAGTTGAAATGGTTAAGAAATCGTTCCAAAAGTGCTGTATCTCGAAAGCTCTGGACGGTACAGAGGATGTTATGATCTGAGCAGGTGATGAATTTGACGTGGAAGATGATACTCCGCTCAACGAATTGATTAATAATCCGTATGATGACTGTGTTTCTGCGGGCACTTCCCCAGAAAAATTTTGAATTTTCATTGCCCTGAGAGCGATTTTAGAGCATTTCGGATAAAAATTACAATTTTTGGAACTAAAATTTGTATTTCCGAGTAGTACTTACCCTTTCCTATGGTTTTTGGCCAATATTTTCTAAATTTGGAATTATATCGCCAATGGTTTTTCTATACGACCCGGCCCTGCGGTATTGCATTTAGCCACCGGCGAAATCCGCCATCTTTTTACGTCATAGCAGACCAAAAAAAACAGCTATGCGGGGCAGGTGGGCGGGATTCCCACCATAGGAAAGGGTAAGTACTACTCGGAAATACAAATTTTAGTTCCAAAAATTGTAATATTTCCGTCGAGTACTGTACCCTTTCCTATGGTTTTTGCTAGACTAGCCTAGCACAAGGATGGTGGGAAAGGTAGATAGAAAAACCACCGCTCAAACGCAAGGTAAGAGGGAAAAAGAGAGCACTTACCCAAGCACGGAATGGAGCACTGTAGCACAGGGAAGACCGGTTGGCCACAGTGAGTCCGTCCAGCTCAGGGGCCCCCCCAGAATTTTGCGAAATTAATACTTGCAGATATGAGCCCAAACTATGTACAAGGATACACCCCGTGATCCTGATAATGCAACATAAATATTCTACACTAAAGGGTCCGATCGGAAAGAACGGACACCTTGAGCCATGACAACAGGACCAAGTGAAGCTAATGAGCCTAACTGGCCTGAAACATCCCGTAAATAAAATGACGTGAATGTCGACGGTGAATTCCAAAAGGCGGCCCGACAGACTTACTCCAACGGAGCACCACTGTGTCCCGCGAAATATCCCCCTTTAGGTGATCCAGCAGCGGAATAAATAACCGCTCCCGTGAACCCCTCCGTGAAGCAGAGCGATCTAAATAGAAACACAACGCCCGCACAGGACATAAAGTCCTGTCCGGGATGCCCGGTTCCACTCGATATTTTAGGGCTTCAATTCGCCATTGACGCCCAACCGAGCCTGGTCGTTGGTTCTTTGCCAAAAATTCCAAAGCAGGCCGCAGCGAAACAAATTCAATCGCTGGCCCAGAGACAATATGACCTTGTCGGACTGAAAGCGCATGAATCTCAGAGCGACGGGCCGAGCAAGCCAAGAACAGCAAAAATACAGTCTTTTTTGACAAATTTGCAAATGACGCTGCCGAAAGAGGTTCAAATGGAGCCTCCATTAACTTCTTCAAAATTACAGACAGATCCCATGGTGGAACTGTCCTTGTTACCCGAGGCCGGGAAATAGAAAACCCTGCAACCAGCTGGGATATCCGATGATCCCCTGCTACATTTGGCCATCCAGAAGCACGCAATGTATGAGAAATCGCGGAGCGGTAACCTTTAATAGTTATGACCTGCAAACCTTTTACTACAAATAGGTGCAGTAAAAAATCTGCCAATTGAGCTACAGAGGGTGAGCATGGATCAATTTCCCCTGCAGCACACCAATCCGCAAAATGACTCCATTTGGCATCGTAAATGGTACTTGTTGATGGCCGCTTAGATCCTGCGATAAAGGAGGCAGCCTGTTCTGAAAAGCCTGAAGCTGACAAAGATCGCTGGACAATGGCCAGGCGAGCAGATTTAACCACTGGCTGTTTGGATGATGCCGAAAGTTCCCCTGAGACAGAAGCGATGGGAAATTCGGAAGAATCCTGGGGTTGTCGCACAGTAGGTTGAGAAGTGGTAGGAACCATTTCTGAGCCGGCCAACATGGTGCTACCAGAACTATGTTGCAATTGACTGATCTCTCTATTTGATCCAGTAAGCGCGGCAGGACTGGTGTGGGCGGGAACGCATACGCATGCATCCCCGACCAGTCCAGAGAGAAGGCATCGACCCCCACGCTTCCGCGTCTGGAAACGGGGACACAAACAGAGGACACCTCCGATTGAACCGGGTGGCAAACAGATCCAGCAGCGGATTGCCAAAAATGCCCCGAACCCGATCGGCTACTTCTTGGTGGAGAACCCATTCTGTCGCAATAGCCTGACCTCGACGAGACAGAGCATCGGCCATCACGTTCCTTTTCCCTGCTAAATGTGCCACAGTCAGGGACACGCCCTTTGTCTGGCACCAAAGAAGAATTTTGGCCGACAGACCTGTGAGGGTTTCTGAGTGAGTGCCCCCTTGGTTCTGAAGGTAAGCCCTCACTGTTGAATTGTCTGTGGCTAACCAAACGTGGTGGCCCTCCACTCTCCTGTGAAAGAACTTCAGGGCCTTCCACACGGCCAGCATTTCTAGGAAATTTATGTGGTTGGTGCCCTCGTAGCGAGACCATCTCCCGCCTTTGACGCGGTTCTCCAGATGTGCCCCCCATCCTTGGTAACTGGCATCCGTGAATACACGAACTGGAGCCTCTAACGGGGCTAGTGACACCTCGAGCCGAAGATTCGTAGTTGCCGCCCACCACTGAAGATCCGGACTTAGAACGGTTGGAGGTACGGGAATCAAGGCCTCCCAGTTGCCCTTCGACTGAGACCAGAAGACCTTCCAATATTGTTGCAAGCGCCTGCTTCTGAGGCGGCCTAAGGGCACCACCAGACCCATGGAGCTGATGGAGCCTAGAAGCCGTGACCAGTAACGAGCTGTTCTCGGGGTTGTGGACACTCCCGCTACAGCTTCTTGAAGTTTGGCTACTCGAACCATAGACGGAAAGACCTTGCCGATTCGGAGATCGAAGTCCATGCCGAGATAAGTGAACTGTTGGGCCGGCGTCAACTGAGATTTTTCCCTGTTTACGCGGAACCCTAGCTGATGGACTAAGTCCAAGACTGAGGTCATTGCCTCCCGACATTCCTCAGCCGAAACTATTAACCAGTCGTCGAGGTAAACGAACAGTCGAACACCCCTTGACTGAAGTACCTTCTGAACTGACTTGACCAACTTGGTGAAAACCTCGGGGCCGTACTGAGGCCAAATGGAAGAGACCTGAATTGGAACTGGCAGCCTTTCCACTTTATCCTGAGAAATCGCCGAGATTTTGGGTGAATTGGAACCTGAAAGTAAGCATCTTTCAGGTCCAATGAAGCCGCCCATTGACCCGGACGGAGCCCTTGAATCACGTCCTTGGGCTTGGTCATCCGGAACCTTGGAATGTCTAGGTGCCGATTGAGGGATGACAGATCTATCACTGTCCGTTGACCCCCTGTGGCCTTTGGTACCATGAATATTCGAGAAAACCAGCCGGGAGAAGTTTCGTTGCAAACTGGTTCTATCGCTCCCTTCTCTGCCAGTTCCTTGAGAGCCGGAGAGATTAAGGCCTCCTGACCTGGTTTTGGCCGCATGTCGGGAGGTGACCTCATCAGGCACCGTCGCCTTAGGAAACGGAGACGGTAGCCACGAGAGACGACCCGGGAGGGCCAACCGTCTCCAAAGAGTTCGGACCAGTGGGTTGCTGCCTGCTGCAGACAACCTCCAACTGGTCCCAAGAATTCATATCGAGTTTTTCCGAAAGGAAGAGCCCCTTTTTGGAGCCTTCCCCTTGCCTCGATACGAACCGGAACTGTTACGACCGGACGAGGCTTGACACGATTGTTGAAGTTGCGCGCTAGTTCTCCAACCGGCATCCAAAGCCGCCTGAGAAAATGCTGAAGTTTGAGATGGTCCTGTTTGCGTCCGTGCCGAACTTTGCGCCGCCGGCGTCGGACCAGAACGCTTTTTCCACGGAGTTCGGGGGTTGGACTTGGCCTGAACCTCCCGAATCTTCCTCAGCTCTGCGGAAACCGGAGCGCACCAACCGGAGAAGAGACGAGAAGACGTCCCCAATGGGGCTCTCAGCAAAGCATTGGACACCATATCCGGTAGACGAGTTTTGGAACTGGAGTCCATCACTGACTGACGGGAGGCTAACACCAGATTAGCCTGACCCCGAACCGACAACGGAATTACATGCGAAACAGACTGAGCCAAAGATTGGATTATCCGGTCCATTCCCTCCAGTTTTAGGGCAACTGACTCTCTCGGAGCCCGCATGAACGGCGGCGTGAGTCTCGCGAAGCTCACCCGTCAACACCTTAAGTGCCATATCTTGAAACGAACCAACCCTGGTAAGATTGTCCAGGATTGACGTCATGGCCACCAAACCGGACTTTGGCAAACGAATACCCGACTGTGCTGTAACAGTATCCGGGCTGATCAAAGTATAATCAGCATCCAGGCAGTTATGACTGTGATCCACAGCACCTGGAGTTGCGTAATACGCCGAGCGAAATGCGCCTATAGGTGGATCGGTTGAACTAAAATATTTCCCAGATTTCATACCCCGTTCTGGAGGGGGAAATGAAAAAGTTCCAGGCCGACATTCACCCCATAATTGCGTATCCAATCGAGCCCATTCTCTCGAAACCGCTGACGATTCCCGTAAAACGTTAAGATCGGAGTCCGGAGGGCGATAAGCTTCCATTGACTCACCGACCAGAGGAGCTGCTGTGGGCTTAGCGCGAGTTGCCCCGTGCTTGACAAAGAACTCACTTATCATCGCTCTAAATGGCATGTCCCACGCTGGTTCGGATAAAACTGAACGGGACGGAGATACATTGCGAGCCAGGGAAGCCCCATCGTCTAGGGCAACCCACAATTGCTCGCGACAGGAACGACCCTAGAAGGAATTGCCGCTTCTGGGACCGGATCCTCATTGAAATCAGACCCTACCGCAGCATCCAGGAATTCAGAGTCAGAATTCCGAAAAACTGAGTGGGCTGGCGAACTTCTAACCGGACAATTAGGAATAGGCTTACCTGTTGTAGAAGTTGCAGCGACTTGTTACGACGAAGATAACAAGTTTAAAATTTTCTCCTCAAATACATGGAAATCCTTCTGAGTCAGGTATTTTCCAGTATCCCGACGATCATGCCGACTTCGGTGACGGTCCCTCGAACGGGATCGCGACCTACTAGAAGAATCGCTTTCATCGCTTACCGACGTCGACGAACGATGAGAAGACCGACGGCGAAACTTCCGACAATAACGATCGTAGTCCCTCTCGCGATCAAACCTTGATCTGCGAGATCTTGCTCGTTTATTACGCTCACGGCGTCTAAATCTAGTGGGAGAGCGAGCTCTATCCCCGGAGCGACGATCAGAATCAGACGATGAACGTACCGGATGTTTTGAACCGGACGACGTCTGGACCGGACCGGTGGCCGAACCGGACCGATGCCCGACCGGACCGGTACAGACCGAACCGGTGCGGGCCGTTCGCGACTACCGCGGTGCGCGCTCGGTTCCGAACATGTAGTCTGAACCGGCCGAACCGGTGAACGACCAGAGACCGGTGAATGACCGGAGACCGGTGCCGGTGAACCAGCATTCCTCCCCGGTGAACGGAGTTGGGAAGCCGATCGTACCTGAACGACCGGCGACCGCTCCGCTTTACGATAAGAAACAGGATTAGAAACGTCGGTTGGCACATCGGCCGAAACCGACGAATCCCTGCTAACTCGACGACGATCTCTTAGTTTAAGAGCCTTATCGGCCCGAAGCCAAAGGTCCTCGGACCACAAGACGCAAATCTTGCAAGGATTGCTCCTTGCACATATTTGACCGGATTTGCGCCTGCACGACGCACATGAATCGTGGTTGTCCCAGGCGCCAAACAAATCCCCACATCCCTCCCCGCCACGATGCTGACCCTTAGGAGGGGGTGGCATAATTATCCGGTTACATATCAAAACAATTCAATTCAATCAAATTATATTTGTAAATAAAATTCTTACGGAAAAAAAAAGAAACCAGGGATGACCCCCAAACCGAACGGACTCACCGTTATGAGAGTGAAAACTCCCTAATATCCTAATTCCCAGATTTTTACGGCGAAAAAATCCAACGCGTTCTACTGCGAGAACGCCAAGAAAAAAGATGCAGATTTCGCCAGTGGCTAAATGCAATACCGCAGGGCCGGGTCGTATAGAAAAACCATTGGCGATAAATCCAAATTTAGAAAATATTGGCAAAAACCATAGGAAAGGGTACAGTACTCGACGGAAATACGATGTTCCTAATTCTAACCAGGAAATAGACAACTACTGTCTGTCACACCTACTCTCCGTGCGACGTTTTGGTCCGTAATTTCGTTAATAATCGGTTTATCTACCTTTATTACGCATCAATTTGTTCAGTGAGGAATTCCATTCAGAAATAAACAACAATTTTCACTACAGTTGTTTTTGTTTTCATTTATGAGCGATAGTTTACTCAGCATACGCTCGCGTAATGCTGAAAATCTGCTCCGCGGACACTCTGAAACGTTACAGTGACGTCATCACCTGCTCATTAGCATATCAAAATACAGTAGGTGGCGCCACGGGCCATAAAAGCCATTTTTTAGCATTACGTGAGCGAACACTGTCTATTAATAGCTCGAGGGTCGTCGATCGTCATCAAATTCTGACAGCAGCGCAACCATCCAGCGCAAAAAAAGACTTCTGATTGTCCGGTCTTGAACGCTTTTATGGCTCACCGGTACCAATCGTCAGTCAGCAGAGTACCTCACCCCCTCCCCCCCCCCACTTCTCTCAACGGATCTGTGCAAATCCCAGGAGGTCAATATTTTGGTCCCAAAGGCCGGAAATCCGGTTTAAGCCGGAAAAATCAGATCCCTGCTTTATCTATTTACACATATGATAAATAAAATGATCCGGTAATGTATCATACTTACCTGGTATCATTTATATCCTACGTCTAATGACATTGTTGGTGCGATCAATCATACGGGTGAGGTACACAGACCACTGACGGCATTGCTCGGAGTAGTCGCTGGCATAAATGAGCTAAGTAACTTTTAGGTTTAAGATATTACCGGCGAATAAGCCGACCCCAATTTTTAGGGGGTAAATTCTGAGGCTACAAAATCGGCTTATTGGGCGGAAAATACGGTAAGTGGATAGTAGGGATCAAATTTTCTTATTGGCAGAGCATAAGATGTACACTATATGATGTACGCCACACCCACTTGGGGAGTGGTTTGAAATGCTCAACAAACAGACCTTTAAAACTCACCACAATCCTAGAATTTTGCAATTGATTATGGATACAAAATACGCCTAGGTACCGATATAATACTAAGGTATTAAGCTATTCAACACCCAGGTAACTATAAGAACCAATGAACTTGAAACTCACCTCAATCAGAGAACATGTTACAAGGTACAATTTTACAATTAATTTCAGTATGCATGGATACCAAAATAATATGAAAATACTTAGATATTGGGTGATTGACTGTGTTTGAATTTATTTTATGGGCATTAAAGACATTAGTAACTTTTTAGAATGTAAACATCATGCTTCCAGTAGTGCTGGTTAAAGACCTTTGTTCGTTGGTGGCAGTCGTTAACTTTTGAAAACAAAGATTTCAAAGTTAGCCTCCTCCTGCCAATATCCTAACTAAATGACCGCTCTTTGCGGAGCCCGTATGGTTTCAACAGCTGGTTGTATGACTTAATTGCCAACTCTTTAAGGAAAATGAACAAAAACTGTGTTAGACAAGGTTTTCTCAAATTCTTTTTACCTGTTACCCCTAGAAACAGGCAACGTAGGTCATCAAGGAGAAAGCTAATGATTGAATACGTCAAACCACATGTAAACCTTCATCCATACTACTAATATCAAATGTTTCTGAACGCACAGAAGCGCAGAATGACAGTCATTTACAATACAGAAAAGCCAGTCTTTTCAGAGAGGTGGGATCCCTTCCCTGGTGTAAACAAGCCAGCATCATTACAATTTAGTCTAGATATGAAAATTGCTGGTCTTGTCCTTCAATATACATATAGTCTGGGCTAAAAATCTGCTCAATTTTCCTCAAGAAACGTTTCTACAAATGAGGACTGATGAGTACAAAGATGGCTGCCAATAGCATAATGCTTGACGGATCAAAAGATCTGTCAGATATGTGTAAAATCCCTTGCTATATTCATCACAAATTTCAATGAAAAATTCCATCCAAGAGGAAGCTACAGGTCTCGGGATTCAGGCCAAAAATGTCCATTTTGGGTACAAGAAAGGTCACAGGACGGCCATCTTGTATCTAATCAACCAATTTCTCTCAGGCAGATGAACCATACAAACATACTAGATTTAAGACCACTTTTGGACTGAAGCCACAACTGCGCAACCAGCCCCCGGACAGGTAAAACTCACCCGTCTGAATCTTCTCGCGTTCGTTTTAAAGCAGCAGATGGACCTGCGTCTGTTGATGTAAAGGGCACTGCTGGCTCGTGGGTTGATGGCTCCGTTGCTGAAATGATCAATAATTTTCCATAATTTTTGACATCAACTTAAAGAATTTTTTTCACTATGTTTTTCACATCAATCTCTGACTACGGCATGAGTTCAGGAACCAAAGACATAAACCCTTAAAGTGCTATAAATTCCTTAAAAGAGTGCTGGAGATAGTTTGAAAATTCTAACAAATTCCATCTCAGTGTGTTGAATAATGGAGCATACAGCTTTAGAGCACCTACACCATGGTTCAGTATATCCTTTAGTTGCTAATATTTCACCATGTTTGACAGGTGTTGCAATCGTTCAAAAGAGATAAAACCTGATTACTAACAACAGCAATACAGTATAACCTCTATAATGAATGTTTGGGGTTCCGAAGAAATTATTCACTATAGAGAGGTGTTCACTAAATAGAGGTAGCACATATTTGTGCCACCCCACCCTGCCACCTACCAGCAGTTTGAATAACTACCCCCCTATATTAAGCATTAACCAAAAAAAACAATAACGGCTGTCCATTCATAATTGTAGTCACAAATTAATCTAATTAGTACTGCCTAAGGACTATTAAAGACCACTAGCCATTGAATGACCATGAGTTATGTACATATATGAAGAACACCTAAATACTGATAACAATGAGTCTACTAGCAAACTTTGACTGTCTAGATATTCTGGAATGGGACCACTGTTCACTATAGAGAGGTAAAATGCTCATTTGGTACCAGAAAAAGTGTTCACTGTTAACTATAGAGAGGTGTTCACTAAATGAGGTTCTGTTTAATTGGAAACGAGTAGGGAAAATTTGGTTCCGGGCAAAAAGTGTTCACTAAGGGATGTGTTCACTAAGTAGAGGTGTTCCCTAAGGGAGGTTTTACTGTACACTGCGATGTGGTGTACTAGCAAAGCCCACTGATTTATACACTGTACTATAGACAGACACAATGAAAGGGTTAATAGTTGAAAATGAACTAACAAATCAAGTTTGGGGGATGTGAGGAAGGACAGAGAAGTGGTAAGGACGGAGGGAGAGATGGGTAGAGTTCTTACCGAGCGGTGTGGCAGTAGTAGTAGCAACAGCAGCAGACGTACCCTCGGGGAGCGGCGATACAGTCTGTATAGGCGGCACTGGTCGTAGTTCCAGCGCCGTACGATTGTTATCATCTGCTGAAAACGAAATACGAATGAACCCGATAATTCTCCTCGACGATATTTCAGAGTGGCCACAATCCATGTAAGTATCGCTGTTTGCATATTGACATACCTTGGTCCTGCAGTGGCATGACAGTAGCTGTTGGCGTGGTCACAACGACAGTTGATGGACCGGGAGTAGTGATCGCCATCGGTCGAATACTGGCTGTTACTTTCGAACTGGGCATTGCGCCTGATTGTACGGATGACGGTGACGGTGTAGGGATTGGTTGAATGTTGGCACGTGGTGCTGGTTTCTGTTGGCTGGGCACGCTAGAAATTGGAGTAAACTGTTTAAACAAGCACTACGGCTAGCCTCAGCTTTTCATAAATGATGCACTATGTGGGTTATATTTGCCAAAACAGTCTCCCACGCTCAATTGTTATTCACCCAGAACAACTGTGTCTTAATAAGTAGTACAGATGGCAGGAACGAATACTTCAGATCAAACTTTTCCCTTTGTCTTATTGATTTGAAATGGGAACAAGGAGCCTATCGGCTGTGTGATTTGAAGAAATGGAACCTGCATACCTAGGGGTGCCCGCTTTTGGCCAAATCCAAAAAGGGCTCTGTACTTAGTAGGTATTGGTCCATAGAACATTCATACCAAATTTCGACTTGATCTGATTAAAACTGTAGGACTAGTAGCACTTTGAAGAAATAGAAACTCTACCCCAAGGGGCGACCCCTGGGGAAGAATCCAAAAAATGCTCTGTAACTTTATAGGCCTTGGTCCATAGAACATTCATACCAAATTTGGAATTGATCTGATTGAAACTTTAGGACTAGAAGCAATTAGAATATGAACTCCAACCCCAGGGGCGCCCCCTGGGGGATGAATAAAAAAAATGGCTCTGTAACTTTATAGGCCTAGGTCCATAGAACATTCATCCCAAATTTGGAATTGATCTGATTTAAACTGTAGGACAAGTAGCGATTTGAAGAAATAGGAACTCCAACCCCAGGGGCGCACCTGGGGGGCAAATCCAAAAAATCGCTCCGTAACTTTGTAGGCCTAGGTCCATAGAACATTCATACCAAATTTGGAATTGATCCGATTAAAACTGTAGAACAAGTAGCGATTTGAAGAAATAGAAACTACACCCCCAGGGGGCGCCCCTGGGGGACAAATTCAAAAAATCGCTCTGTAACTTTGTAGGCCTAGGTCCATAGAACATTCATACCAAATTTGGAATTGAACCGATTAAAACTGTAGGACTAGTAGCGATTTGAAGGAAAAGTTGACGGACGGACGCACGCACACACGCATGCACGAACGAACGAACAGACGACGGCTCACAGCGGAGCTGATAAAATTGAAATGGATTAGAAAAGGCTTTGATTTCTGATTGGCTTTTTAAAAGTGATATTTTTGCGCTCCATTTTTCCCTAAAAACTTAAATTTAAACGAGGCCCTTGTTCAAAATTCAACTTCCTAAAAATTGGAGATTGGATAATGCTTTAATGAATGACTTGTATGAATCTATGCTCATTTGCACAGCAAAAAAGCCTTTCATCCGGAAACAAAGACATTCAAATTGACTCCATTTTCATAGTAATAGGCTCGACCTATGACTGGCCTAAAGATTTCAAAACTTGATGAAGCTTGGCCGTGAGGCAATGATCTTTAATTGTGTTAAAACAAATCTTACATTTCGACGGTAGCTGTTGTCAGCTTCTGAGATTGTTTTGAACGTGAATCACGTTCTTTCTGAAGATGTTCAACCTGCAATGAAAATATTAATAAACTTATCAAGAGATGAGAGCAAAGAAATGAAGGAATGAAGAGGGAGTGTAGTTAAAGGGGAAGAGAGGATAGGGAGATAGAGAGGAAAAGGGAGAAATGAGAGAGGATAGTAAGGGGCCGAGATAGGAGAGATAGGAAGTGAAGAGGTAGAGAAAGCGATTTTAAAAATATAATCGAACATAAAAACATGATCAGAGGACAGACGGAGGGGGTGTGGCAAAAGGAGAGAGGATAGTTAGAGGGGGACAGAGAGGATGGTAAGAGGAGGGAGATAGAGCGAGGATGGTAATAGGGAGAGCGGAGGGGATTTGATAGTCAAGAATTTATCTCCCATGCGATCAATACCTGAGATTGAAGCGTGAAAGCCTCATCTGTTTTTTGTTTCAATTTCTCTTTCATTTCCTGCACTTCTTTTTCTAATTGATCGATTCGTGTTGATGTCTGCTCCGTGTCTGTGTCCCCAGCAGATGACTTCAGTTTCTCAATCTCTTCCCGCTGCGAGTTGAAACGTACTTTCATCTGTTGCAGTAAATTCCGCTGTTGTGCGAGTTTCCTTTCGTCCTCGACTTTATCTGCTTGTAACTTTGCTAACAGATCCACCTCTTGTTTCATTTCCTAAACGGGAAAATGAAAGATAGCTGAATTTTGGAAAAAAAATGCACTACCCTCGATTTGTTCTCAATGACAATGCCACTGAGGAAAGTGAAGATTCAGGAGTAAGGATAGCGACTGGGTTTGCGCGTTTCAAATTCTTCTATAATTCAATTAAATTTTAGTCAATTTTTCTGGTTAGTAAATCAACATTCAGTAAAATCTATACCATAAAATGAGTGAGAAAGTGTACCATACTTATTCGATGACTTGATTATCTTCAGATTTAAAGCCTTAGAATCAAGTTCAAATTTCATTGAAAATTAATTGACTTTTTTAATGAATGAACGAGTGTTTGGTGGTGCCATTTCCGCATTAGCTGGCTTAGGTTGGTGCTAAGACTCATGCTATGAGAAGCCATTTCCTCAGTGTCAAATTTGAGTTGAATTAGAATCCTTGCTTGCAGACATAGGTTGAAGGTTCAAGTCATTTCAGTAGCTGTCAGTTGAAGTAGCAGACAGGGGCCTAAGGGTTAAAATCTTAATCAATTTACATTACCTTCTGCTTTTCCTCGAGTTGCGATGTAACTGTCTGAATCTGTTGTTCTGTTTGGGTCTTTTGTGATGTGAGCATTTGAATTTGAGACTTCAACTGTTGAATCTCATCATTCGCCATTTTCAGCTTCCGTTCATTTTCCATTTTCACCGCGTCAAATTGTTTCGCATTTTCAGTCAGGGTCGTAACCTCTTGTTCGAGCGTCTGAACTTTTGAGTCATTCGTACCTTTAGCCGCGTCATCGGACGCCATTTTCTCTTTCATTGCATCGCTTGCTTTTTGCGCGTCTTCTGCTTGTTGACGGTATTTTCGTCCCACTCTTCGCAACTGCGTAACCGAAAAAACAAAACGCAAATATTCAAATTTTCTCTGAATTACACAGGTGTTAGAGGGTTCCTGTTTTCTCTTGAGTTAGACAACTGGTGTTCGGGGGTTCCTGGTTTCTCTAGTTAGTCAGGTGTTCGGGGGTTACGTGTTCGGGGGTTACAGATTTCTCTGTAAACAACTTGAACAATTGTTTTGTTGTTGGGTTCCTGCTTTTTATGAGTTAGACAGGTGTTAGCAGGTTCCAGTTTTCTCTGTAAACACCCACCTGAGCAATTGTTTTGGCTTTTTCTTCAATATCTGCAGTGAATTTTTTGTGCTGATCTTTATTATTCGCTGCAGAATTATTGATATCTTTCCTGAAAAAAAAAATTTGAAAATTCGTAGAAAATTTTTTAACGTGGAAAACAAAAATTCGGATCGTTTGATTTTTACAATTAACTACTTACACGAGTTTCTCTATTTGAAGTTTTGCAGAGGACAATTCATTCCTAGAAATGAGAAAATACAAGTCACGTTTTAACAGCACTCACAAGTCAAGGGGTGATTTTTCAATTTTCTCAAATGAAAATATACAGATATAATCATACTAAAAGGATGTAACATTTTTTTAGAGGTGACTGGTTAAAAAAGGTGGTTTTCAAGAAAAATTACTGCAAGAGTGGGATGTCAGGGAGTGGTGTATGAGATGGCATATGAGGTGTATTGGAATAGTGTATGAGGTGTATACTTACTGTGTATGTGTATGAATATTACTCATTTGCGTGATTTCGGTGCGAAGTTTGAAGTTTTCTTCACGTAAACTGATAATCGTTTTACGCATCTCGTCTTTTTCTTGTCTTAAATAATAACAGCAAAGGTTTTTTTCAGGTCAAGGGCTATATATTCAGGTCAAGGATGAATATTACCTAACTGCCCATCTTCTTCCCAGCCACAGGTTTGGAGTGTCATCTCCTGCCCCTCAGCATATTGGCTAGGTGCCAATCTTCTTCCCTGCGTGAGTATTGGCTAGGCGCCAGTTGTCTGCCCTCTTTTATTGGCGGGATGCAAGGAATTTTAATACTTACTGCAGACGTTTAAGCTCTTCCGGATCTTTTTTATTGGATTGTTCAATGAGCTGATTCACCCGGTTTTTCCAACGAGTAACTTCCCCTTGTAACGCTGATTTCTCAGCCTGTAGTGCCACCTGGGTTTGTTCTGTTGAATTAATCTTCTCGCGGAGTTTGGCCATGTCATCTTCAGACTTATTTTCCTGTGAAAAAAGTTTAACTTTTGAAATGTTGCATATTCTGTCCACAGTTGACAGTGCATTTGCCTCAGATCTCAATGGACCAATAATGTTTCTCTGGGCCACCAAAGGAGCGAATTCCAGGACAGTTGGAACAAAGGTGGGCACAATCACACAAACCCGAAAAAAATTTTATGTGGGGCACCCGATAATCAGAGGCATTGACTCAGGGCAAACGGTGCTGTGGTAAGTAGAACTTGGGGCAGGTGATAATCAGAGGCAATCAATTAGCTCTGTGGCTGAAAGTGGTCTACAGTATATTCATTTTCACACTGATGGATCCTACCTTGACCTCAGCTGTTCTCAGTTGTTGTTTCAGCTGACTGTTCTCTTCACGCAACATGTAATTACTGTCCGTCAACAAGTTCATCTTTTCGACCTTCAACATCAAGTCGGCATGCTCCAAGGCTGTCTGAACACTTATCTACAAAAAATGGGAGTTCATTTAGTTTTACATTTTCAATGGAGAATTTCAATGAGGCAGCTAGAGAATAAGGGTTGGGTTTAACACTTTACTTCAGGTTAAGCTCATGTTGGCCTCAAAAATCAATATCTGAAGTTGAAGCCCTATTTTGGAACAATATCCTGGCAGAACTGCCAAGTCCTGGTGAACTGGTTCTAAAAGGGTAGGACAGGGGTCTGATGGACAGGTCTCGGTTCTGAAGGGACAGGTTTGGAGTCTGCAGGGACAGGTCTGGGTTTTGCAGAGCCATTTCTGGGATATGGCTCTATATGGACATATCTGGGTCTGGGGTCTGCCGGGACAGGTCTTGTTTTCATAAAATACCTGTGATTTTTCTCGTTCTTCACCGATTTGTTTTTTCAGTTCAGTCACCTGAACCTCGGTCATTTGTATTTGTTGTTTCAGACGATTCGATTCGGATTTCACGACATCGAATTTAGTTTCCGAGATCTCTTTTTCTCTTCGCAAAAATCTACAAAAAAATTAATAATTTGTTTTTCAATTGATTATTTTGTTAATAAAAGTTCAATTCAGGAACCAACTGCGCTCACCAGATGGCGCAATTACATGCTTAGTTATATACAGTAGTCAGGAGAATAAAGTTTTACCTCATCTTATGCATTGAAAATGAACTTGAAAGTCAGTTCATTTTCAATGTAATAAGAACCGGTTTTTAGATTCCAAATCTAACAATTATCAAACTAGTCTTAGAAAAATGGATAGGCCTATAGGAGAAAACTCACAGGACTTATAATTAAATGAGGTACTGACAACGCTACTGTGGCTAGAGTATTCCAACCGGATGATTATCAAATTCCTCCTTTAACTTTTTTTCATATTTTCAGTGGTTAAAGGAGTAACAGCCAAATAAAACTTTCACCTGATTAAATAGAATTAATTGCAGTTTGAGCACATGGCTATATCATATCAAGGTCTTACATCCGATTTGAGAAAATCGATTTCCCCAGGACTTTGCAAAATTGTCAATGATATTTTCTGTAGGGCAAATAAAAATATTCCTCCCAAAAACCATATCAATTTAAGACTTCACAGAAATCGACCTTGAAATACAATTTTAAATCTTAAAATAAAACCCGGAAGTAAAACACAACAGTAGACAATAACGCGGATTCACGTGAACACCTGCTGATCTCTGTGGCTAAGCCAATCACATAGGAATCCTTGCTTTCTGATTGGCTTTTTAAAACAGATATTTTTGCATTCAGATATTCGCGATAGAGGTCCTATAAATTTTAACGAACTGCTGCATCATTTTCTTCTTTGTTGGTGGTTCTGAGTCCTCCATGACCGCAGTGAAGTCAGTATCACTTTTAAATACAACTGTCGTGACCACCATACTCCAACATTCTCACTTGCCATAGTAATGGGACCTCATCAAGCCAGTGGATGGAGCAGCCAAGTTGACACCATTGAGAATCTGGTGGCTCACGATATCTTTTAAATGAAGATTTTTATGATTGAAGTGCAAACAAGAAAAGAAAATCTGTGAGTCGTTTATGGAAATCATAAATGACCAGAACAAGAGCCCCAAGGGGCACTATAGCCAGCCTGTCAGCTTTTCATAAAATGGCAAATGATGATGCATTCTGTGGGTTAAATTTGTCAAATCACACTCCCAGCTGAGAGTCAATACCTAATAATTCACACAATACAATCGTAGAATACAAAAGTAGCACAGATAGCAACTGGATCTGGCAGGAACAAATACCTCAGATAAATCTTTTCCCTTGGTCTTATTGATTTTAATGCGGAATAGAATTGAATTTTCTGAAATTTGCTCAATAAAACAAAATTGAATTGGATTTGATGTTTTAATTTGTTCAATAAAGTATAATTGAATTGGATTTAATATTTTTTGTGGAATAAAATTTGATTGAATTTGTAGTTTGAGCACATGGCTAATTAGCATATCAAGGTCATCTATCCGATTTAGGAAAAAGCTATTTTTCCCGGACTTTGCAAAATGGCCAATGATATTTTCTGTAGTGCTAATAAAAATATTCCTCCCAAAAACCAAATCAACTAAAGCTTTCACAGAAATCGATCTTGAAATACAATTTTAGATCTTAAAATAAAACTCGGAAGTAAAACGGTAGACGATTCCGCGGGTTCACCTGAACACCTGCTGATTTCTGCGGCTAAGCCAATCATCGAGGAGTCAATGCTTTCTGATTGGCTTTTAAAAACCAATATTTTTGCGATCAGATATTCGCGAAAAAGCTCATATAAATTTAAACAAGGCCCTCTTTCAAAATTCAGCTACGTAGAGTTTTGAGAATGGATAATGCTTTAATGAATGATTTTTATGAATATATATGCTCAGTTGCACATTAAAAGAGCCTTTGCTCTGGAAACCATGTCATTTATATTCGCTCCATTTGTATAGTAATAGGCTCAGCCTACGCCTGGCCTAAAAATCGTAATATCAGGACATACGTATTCTACCATCCTATTTTTCAAGCACAAGTCAGAACCTCGCATTTTTCTTTAACAATTCTGCCAAAATCAGGACACTTGGCAGCACTGAACAGGTGTTGCTTGTGGTGCTGGGTTACAGCCATTCGATTTTCTTCAACTTCTGATTACCGGTAGTAGGTACAAATCAATTTTCAGTATACCATACACTAAGTGAGAAAGTGAATCTAATATCTATTTGAGACCTGTTTGATAATATTCGGAGGACTATGGGTCCAGGAAAATAACTGAGAACATTTTACTATTGAGCAAAAAATCGATTTGTTCTCGATTTGCAATAAGGTATAAAGATGAAATCTTGGTGCACTGTGTAGTAAGCATGTTCAACTTCAATAATGTGCATGGTAATGGGTTTTCCCCATGACTCACAAGTATATGTCAGAATTATTTAATACTCTGTTCTATATGTATGTTGTTGATAATGATGTCGATACTAAACCTTGTTTCTTGGGTATGACATCACTGGGAAAGCCCTTTAGCATCCGACATTGAACTTGAACCCTGAAGGGCTTTCCCTGTGATATCATACTCAAGAAACAAAGTTTAGTATCAATTAGTGGAATGGGGAAAAATTCCATGAAACTTTTGAAGCACATTTTCTCCTAGTACCTCTAAGTAGGGTAGCGCCGATGGATCAAACTTCCATGTTATTTCAGCCCGTATTTCCCTTCTAATGACAAAATATAAGCTGTGTATATCAAGTGGTTAATGATGTTGATCCTAAAGTTGATCCTAAAAATCAAGGTCAGGTTTCACTGAGAACGTACTGATTTTTACTACAACCAGCAGTGTTTTATTGTGCCATCTGGTGAGTGCCGGTATCTCATTGAAATGAAGAGGAAATATAAGCAAGGTAACGGAATAATCACTAGCGACACCTGGTGGATTCTTGCTTACCATGGTAGCAGTTCCAGTGCCTTGCACGGGCATTAAACTTACTTAATAACTTCAAGTAACTGTTCATTGCTTTTGTCTTTGTCTTCGGATAACGAAATATTTAGATTCGCTGATGAGGTTCCCTGTTTCTCCTGCTGAATCGCAATTGTTTGCTCACTTAGCTAAATAAGAAAATAAACTAGAAACTCTGTCGCTTACTCGCTGGGGTGAACTTGGGGTTGTAGGGTCTAACCAGACTTGTGGGTCCAAATACTAAGTAAGAGTTTGTGAAGTACAGTAGACTTCATTTTATTGTGGCAAAGTAGAGACTGGTAAAATTCTACCCAGAGTTGGTGTCAAATACTGTGCAACAGTTTGTGAAATATAGTACTCTTGTCTCTAACAGTGGTCAAGTTGCAACTGGTAAAATCTGCCCCGAGTTGGTATCAAATACTGAGTAAGAGTTTGTGAAATACAGTAGACTCAGTCTCTCACAATGGTTGAGTTGAGACTGATAAAATTCGACCTCAAATTGAGTGTTTTAAACGTACCTTGTTCATCTGTTGATGGAGCAGATCGTTTTGAGTTGTCAATTCTTTCACTCTAGTTTCCAAAGAAGCGCGATCTTCAGTTAAAATTTGCCTTTGCTCGTTCCACGATTTCTGAAAACATCAGTGAAAAAATAAATGAGATTGAAAGGAGAAAATACCTACTCTCTGATTGGTCAGAGCACTACAGCCGATGGCTCTCTGATTGGTCAGAGCACTACAGCCGATGAGCCAATGACAACTAAGAATGCAGTTCCAATGTTATGAATATTTTTATTTCAGTGAAAAAAAAAATAATAAAAATTCAAACCTCTTTAACGTCGAGCTCTGTTGCAAGTTTATCCTCGGAATCTTGATGCATCTCGAGCCTGGCTTCGAATCCTTCCAGCTGAAAAAACAAATTTATCCTTCTATATTTCAGATCCCACAATCAACTCTAGCTTCATTCAACCTTCAACAGTTAACTTAGTCTCAACCTAGCATAAAGCCTTCTCATACTCTGCCCCATTCAACACTCCCGAGTTTTTCCCATTTACTGCAAGAACCATGCTTTGAGCGATAAAAAATTTAGACAGGGTGGCCACTTCTCCCCGATTTTTAGCTTTCTTGTTTTTTTTTAAACCAAATTCTCTATTCCGACTTTTGAAAGAAAAGAAAATTCCCGACATATCTCGATTCCCAGGTAAGTGGTCACCCTGTCAGAGTTGCTTTGATGAATTACCTCCTTTTTGACGGCAACAAGAGCCTCGACATCTGCCGCGTGTAGCATCAATTCTCGTTCATATTTCGATTGTGCCTCATGGGCGACGGCAACTTGAGCTTGACAGTCAGCACGGGCTGCCCGTTCCTTCTCCAACGCGTCTTCCCGAGCCTTCATAGCTCCTTCTAACTCTGACTGTAAGTTAGCCAACTGTTTACGCAAATCGGCGTTCTGTTAAATATACATTAAAATTAATAAGACAATCAAAATTTCTTGCCTCAACCTATCAAAAACGCTATGCCATCGAATCCCAAAATGTTAAATCCGACTTAACATTAAAGAAAACAAATTAGATCGTTAATGGTCCGTGAAAGTCAAGATTTTTACCATTTTATGACATTCCTCGGTGACTCGAATGTTTTCGTTCATCAAATCTTGTCGTTCTTTATCGAGTGATTCAACCTCTCTTACCCTCTTTTCATGTTCTACCGCGGCAGAAAATTAAAAGATTAGTATCAAGAATCAGCTTAGAAGAGTTGAATAAGAAATGGGAAATAGAGCTGTGAGATTTACCTGTTTTTAGATGATTCATTTGAGATTCGAGTGCATCTTTAAATGACTTACTTGTCTGAAAAAACGAAAAACTAAATTCTTAGTATAGACTTCCCCAAATTAACATGATGGTGTATGTTTAATCCATCAAAATTAAATGTCAGTATATTTACCATGACCACTGGATACAGTCTGCTCTCGGTACAATTGCCAAAAATCAAGATTTTCCAGAGTAAAATTTGTATTTCTGAGGGATACTTACATGGGGCACATTTTAGAAGTTACCTTAGTTTGGGAACTATACCGCTTAACATTTTTGGAGTACCCCGTACCGTACGGTGGCGCCACCACGAGCCACGTGACTCAATTTCTTCCGAAACTCTGCGCAAAGAGCCGAGCGGGGAAGGCGGGCGGGAATATCCTGTGCCCCACGTAGGTATCCCTCAGAAATACAAATTTTACTTCGGAAAATTATGATATTTCCTTCAGGACATATTGTGTGGGGCACATTTTAGAAGGATTAGCCAAGCACCAGGCGGCAGGTAAGGCTCCCAAAAAATGTGTAAAGGCAAAAGCCTTAAAAGCACGTTCAACAAACGTAAAAATTCACCCAGCAAATAACACGAGGACAAAAAAACCCGAGCTAAACCCGGGCTACAAAGGCAAAGATGCCCGGTAAAGATTAGACATCTGACACCAGCCCGAGGATTAAGAACTAGAAACCTGGCTGGAGCGCACTGACTATATCTTAAACATATATAAACATACATATACATATGCACACATACACATATAAACATACACATATATATACATATCAGGATATATATTCATAAACGGATAAAACAAAACATGAAAATCACGTCGATAATATTTGCCGCACTGAGAGAGTGAGTCTCCCGGACGAGTTCCGATTGACAAACACTCTCGCACAGCCGCTCACCGGCCGAGGACCTGACCCTGAGATGCCGATAAAGAGCAGGGAAAATCACAAATAACCTCAAATTAACTGTCCGACCTCGTGATCTGGATCAAAAAGATCCATCGGAGATAAAGACTGAAACACAGAATGAGGAACAAACCCCGAAACAAAATTTCGAGCGCCTGGGTTATAAAAACTGAGCCACACCTGACGAAAATCTCTAGGGACAGATCGAAGCGTTGTCTTAAACTTCTAATTCTATATTTAGATTCCAAAACTTCAAATACCTAAAATCTAAAAATAGTGAGTTTTCATAATGTACTTGGGCCTATCGCTGGTAAAATACACAGTAGACCTAAATATCTTTCAATATGGGAAAGCGAAGGGGTTCCCACTGCCCAAGGAGCTCCTCCACAAAATCTTCAATAGAAGCGCCCGAAAAACCACCCACGAAGCAGCCATAGAAAACACTTAACGACTAGACGAACCACGTGAGTAGGATCGGACCTATCGACGAAAAAAGACCACTCAAATGAAATCAGACAATCAACGAGTGGCGCTGTCGATGAATGCTCCTTCAGAGATATGAACAACAGATCTCTCCCCCAAGATGAGATTTTCTGACGCAATTAATAACTCAACCCCCGGGCCAGAAAACTAGCCTGTCCAGGGAGTTGAATGGACCCTATGGTTCAGCGCCTCCTCCTCCACACTCAACCAATCCCGGCTGCCGATTTCTGGCGATTAAGTTGAGGTAGGGCGGAGAGTAATAAAAGAACAGGGACTGAAACGATCAGACCAGGCTGGTTAGCCAAAGCATGGATTTCTGACCTCCTAGGCTGACATAGAAGAGAAGGAAAACTCCTGCTTAATGAGACTCTTGAAGAGGGGCGATACGGATGGGTGACGAGATAGCACCACCACGACAAGTCCCATTCAGGGACTTCCCGAGGCACCTCCAGTCGAGCAACCGAAAAAAAGCGCTACTGGTTGGAGAATATGGTGCTTCGATAACAGGTTCAGACTACCTGTCGCCCTAAAAGCATAGGCGATTGCGGCTGGTAACCGTTAAGGTGAGAAGCCATCTATAAAGTATGTACACATGGTCTAGCTAGGACCAGAGCCAGATTGTACGTAAAGCGAACAACAAGTGGCAGACAGCTATCAATCTGCACGCCCTGAGTGGACAAATTATGTCATATATACACATCCCTCCGATACTGGAAGAATGATAACAGTTCTGAATCAAATCACTGTGAGACTGAACTGACTCTCTTACATCTAATCACCAATAAAAACCGTTGGTTAGATGTGAGTTAACGTAATGGAGTTAAGACAAAATCATAAAACTGCAGTGATTAAAATTTATATGATATCTAAAGTATACTCAAATAAATCCATAACTTTCCACCTACGGAAGGTAAGAGTGACTCTAAACCTCAAGGGAAGAGGAAAAGAATTCAGCGAGCGAGGTGCCAGTGAGGGTGCACGGATTGTTCACTAGTTGACCACACGAACCGGCTTAGAGCTTCCACGTGAAAACTTAAATCCTGCCTGTGCTAGGGCACTGGATTTAGTGATAAAGGGGAAAACCCCTGACTGAAAACCCTGCACTCGTAGGAGACGCTCATCCAAGGTCGACTCAATAGTCGGTTGAGCAATGTAAGTGCCAGGTGCCTACAGAAAACCCCTCTGTGACAGAAGGGAGGGAATGAAGGCCCACACCGGAAGACGTGCCCAGAAATCTGAGAAACCAACCCTTCATGCCTGAGCAGGCCCCAGAGGTGTAATCAAAACTATCTGGCAGGACAACGCTGGCTCTAGCTGGCCGAGGGCTGCTGTCACCACTTGGCTGGGGTTAAATGTACGCTAGGATTCCATCTCAGCAGAACAAAATCGTCTTATCTTCCACGCCATCTGGTCGGAACGGGGACACAGACAGCGGGAAAACCTCGGATTGACACCTCCGTGGAAGAGACAATTAATTCCTTAGGGATGGCCAAGGCCTGAGGGCTGAAGAGCGGCCCTGATATCCTTCATGCCTGCTAGTTTAAATACAGAGATATGAATTCCTTCGAACTTGCATCAGGGGAGAATATCTGTTGTATGATCAGAGAGAATAATTGACCGAGTGACTCCTAGATTCCGAAAACAGGACCAGACTGGCTATTGATGGCTAACCATACATGTCTGTATATCAGACTCCCAAGAGGAACGGCCAGGGAAGGGGTTGCTGTAGAACATCCCAACCCCTTGTCGATCAGTGCCAGCCGGCCCTCCAAAATCTCTGAAATGGCCTGCTGTGAAGGTGCACCGCTGGGATCATCAAGAATGAGGACCCAAGACCAGTACTGCCCCATAACGAGTGATGCACGACAGCCTGGATATCACTTTTCAGAGCCGACTACCCTGGCTTGGGTGGGGTAGTTACCTCGACCCTGGATGGTCAAACACTATGCCCATATCAAGGCGATCGACGCCACCCAATTGGCCAGGGGTAGAGCCTGCACTACCTCCCAGCAAATCCCGTTGCAGGAGAGGGTCTTATGCCCAGAGGATGTCTCAAATGGCGAGACACAAGCGAACTGGAGACGAAAGCCCTTACTCACATGGCTACTCTGTGGGCTCAAGTTAGCACCATACAAAAGGGTTAGGGTGAGAGAATGTGCCTCTATCATTGTCATCAACCACTTGCCTTAACCTTGGCTGCTCGTCCACGAGTGTCCGTAAAGAACAAAGTCTGCGACCACGGCTTTCAGAAAGCCTAATGGACCATTTAATGTTCGGATATTGTTCCGCCCTTGGGGCGCACCAATCAGAAAAGAAGAGTAGTGTGACCCAAGCAGAACCCGGAACAGCGAATTCTGGATCAGCTCCGGGAGTTTAGAACCGAATCCATCAATCTAGAAGGTCTTGCCGCTAATATATTAACGTGAGCCTTGACGACGAGACAAATAATATGAGGCCGACCTCTCCAGCGACTGGATTCCAATCCATGAACGCTGGAACACACCGCAAGTCAGACATTCCATATGTAGGAGGGACTGAAAATTCAGTTCTCTAATGAGTGTCATTTCCTGGACATTACCAATCTAAAAGTAATGTTTTGGGAAAGCCCAGGAAAAGGCTCCCCGCCCTAGGCAACTTGATGCACTACACGGTAGAAAACCTGACAATCGGTTTAACAGATGCGTCGACCAACCTAAGCATTCGGGCAAGAAAACGTAAGCAGTCTCTAACCCGAAAAGCCCAGAACCAGGCGGGGTTAAATAAACTCAGTTGGGCGCTCCCGGCCCCACAAGAGTTAGTCGATACGAGGCCACTGGATGCCACAGCAGAGGACTCGTGAAGGGAGTGAGAACTCAGCAGAGAACTCGTATGAAGCTATGCACTCCGTCCGATCCATGGACTTATGAGGTTGAGCACAGTGGAGCTTCCCGAGAACCCCTTGTATGAGGGAACGATGAGCCCATCCACCGGCACAAAATGTGCAGTGAAGTGGCGACTGAACCCGAATGACTGGACAGTCAGACGACCACTACCGGTGTACGGGCAGTCATCACCCCTGACTTTCTACATTCATTCAACAACGTTCCTTCGTTCGTACGCACTATGCGGGAAATGGAAGCGATGTCACCCTGAAACCAAACGAATGACAGTCCCCAACTCCAAGGGTAATTGTCTAGATCTTGGAGTCATGAACCATGAAGGCTGGTCCGGCCTGAAACCCCAAATCCTTACGAGTTGGGACGAAATGGGCGGGTCAGCCATCTTCTGACTGGACCCGTGCTGGTCAGACCGAGACCTGGGAGTCAGTAATACGCTACACTCAACGCGACGGCTGACTCCAGATGCCGAAATTTCCCAGCCTAAGTCGCGCCGCTCTGTGCACCGAGCGACTCCTGACTGAAAGGCCTCCAGGGCAAATGCGCCACCGAGCCGCACTGGATCCGGCTTATTTACCAAGAATGAACACAGCGTGGGTTGAACACCGGTTCGGTCTGTAGTTTATCGGACTCAGCCGATGCTAGAGGTTTACAGAGACAGGAATGCCAGGCAGTTGGCTAGCCTGACGACTCTGAGATTCTCTGACCCAACACGGGACAGCTGCAATGACCTCTGGGGCGAGGACCCGTGACAAAACGCCAGCCTGTACCCTTTCCAGAGATCAAACCGTGCTGGAAGGGGAGGAGGTACGGTGGTCTGTGGTTATCGGACTCAGCTGATGCTAAAGACAGGAGTGCCGGGGTTGTTGGCGGGTCCGACGAATAACCGTGACCTCACATGGGACAGTGCAGTGACCTTTCGGTCGGATGTCCCCTAGCAAAAAACGCCGGACTGCACCCTTCCCAGAGGTCGAATCGCGCTGGAAGGGGAAGAGGTACCGGTAGCCAAGCTCTTACCGTCTCAGCATCTGACATTAACCGGTAGAGCTTATTACTTAAAATAAAATATAAATAATTTTGCTGAAACAGGATAAATCTATTAAGCCCTAAAGCAGCTTGCTTCTTGGCTGCCTCGGCTATCCTGACCTGTCTTCGGTCGGACTGATACCTGGAGCTGGTTCCAAAATGGAACCAGGCCAAACTTGACCCGGCTGATTAACCACGGCTAAAACAGAACAGATTCAAGAACCGATTAGCTGGGTTTTAGTGGCCTCTTGGGCCACTGTCGTAACTTGAGTAACGGGAGCCGGTCAGCCGAAACCCGATGCTCAACGACTTTTCGCTTCGCTCTTCGCGAAGGCGGCCAGGAGGGCCAACCAACTCCGGCCGCTGGGGGCTGGCGCCGCCGAACTCTTTACAGCCTAGGTCGCCTGCCGCTCTGTGTGTCGAGCGGCCGCCGACTTTGAGCCCTCTTGTTGCAGGATTGCCGCACGGAACTTACAACCGAGGGCTCCTGTGAGAGAATGCTGGCCTGCACCCCTACCGGAGGTCATGCCGTGCCAGTAGGGGAAGAGGTACCAGAGATATCATGCACCTGCTAATGGGGTTTTCTATTTCTAGGACTAGATTCCGACATAATTAAGTCAATGACGTTTTGTTACCTACAATAAAGGTCATTTGAATATAACTGGCCCGGTACCCGCTTACGGTACCAAATCAGACACTTAGGCCAGTCAAGCGCCAAAAGCTGAAAGGCAAGCAAATAATAGAACGTGCGAATGCAATAAAATTTAACGTGGATTGTGGTTTACTCGCCCAAGAAGTCACCGATTTGTGACGAACAGAAAGCGTGGCCGGGATCCGGAAACGGAGTGCTCCGGCCGTGACAATTTATGATCGAGTTTATTGGTGTATCAGTAAAAGAATTCAAAATGGAACGAACTCACTGATGAAAACGGCTGAATAGCTCTGTCCTGACCAATAATATAAACCAGATGGCTTCCAACCACGTGTAAAAATAACATTCTAAGCGGCAGCTCCCAAAACTAGGGGTCCAGGGACACCATGCCCACTTGGGAAATGGTTTCAAATGCTCAACAATCTAACAATTTTAATATTCAACGCCCCCTGGTGACCATTTACAAAAACCAACGACCTTGAAACTCACCAAAATCCTAGAACATGTCAGCAGCTACAATTTTGTAATTGATTGTGATAACAAAATATGCCTCGTTACCAATTTAATATGGAAATACTAAGTCATTCTACTATTCAACGCCCCCTGGTGACCATATTCAAAACCCAATGACCTCGAAACTCACCACAATCATAGAACATGTCATGAACTACAACTTTGCAATTGATCATGGTAACAAAATATGCCTAGGTACCAACATAATAAGGAAATACTAAGTTATTCTACTATTCAACGCCCCCTGGTGACCATATAGAAAAACTAATGTCCTTAAAACTCACAACAATCATAGATGATGTCATGAGCTACAACTTTCCAATTGATTGTGGTTACAAAATATGCATAGGTACGAATATAATAAAGAAATGCTACGATATTGTATTATTCAACGCCCCCTGGTGGCCATATACGAAATCCAATTACCTTGAAACTCACCACAATCATAGATCACGTTATGAGCTACAACTTTCTAATTGATTGTGGTAGCAAAATACGCTTAGGTATCAATATAATGTGGAAAAACTTTTTCCCACTTACGAATGAGTACTGGTGACACCAAGATGGCCGCCAATTGGGTCATAATTGGCTGATGAAAAATACCTGTCTGAGGTATAAAACATCCCTTTCCAAAGAATACCCATCACAAATTGCAATGAGAAATGGTAAACCAGTAGGAAGCTACAGGACTCAGAATTCGGGCAAAAATTAACATTTTTGGGCACTAAAAAGGTCATAGGACGGCCATCTTGAGTCCGATCGACCCAATTTTTCTTATGGTGATGCGCCCTGGGGGGATTCATATATATCCGAAAGATCAAGGTAATTGATCGAAGCGTCTTCAAAATTTCCCTCAAAAAGTTCAAAAATGTGTAAAAAGTGCGGATTTTGGCGAACAACAATGGCTGCCAGTCAGCCATCTTGATTCTGACAGGGCCAGTTTTTGGGCTGAAGATGTGTCTAGGATAGATACACGTGTAACCCAAATATCAAGACGTTACCTTGAAGCGTCTTCAAAAGGACGAACGTACAAAAGCGGACGAACGAACGGACGGACGGACGGACGTACGATAAGTGAACGCAATAGCCCGCTGGGACTAAAGTCCCAAGTGGGCTAAAAACCCCACCAAATATGGCGGCGCTTGGAGTCAAGTCGCTCGTGGCGGCGCCACCATACGGTAGGGGGTACTCCAAAAAATGTTTAGCGGTATAGTTCCCAAACAAAGGTAGCTTCTAAAATGTGCCCCACGTAATGTATCCTGAAGGAAATACACATGACATAGGCCGATTAAGTTGACCATGCAATCTCTGGGGAATAAGCTTCACATCCAATCCATGATCGAACATGTGTGTTTTGAAGCTGTTCATAAACTGAACCTTAAGGCCAACTGCTAGCTGTACCTATAGGGCCTAGGCTAGTCTAAGCCCTTATAATTCATCAAGATTTCATACTCATTATTTTAAAGATCAAACATATTCACGCCTGCAGTTCAGTGGTTACCATTGCCTATACCAGCAGTCTTGTCATGTGAGGAGTGGCTAGAATCATTTGCAGTTTCTTGGAAAACTTAAATGAGGCCACATGCGGGCTACGCTCATATACATGTACGTAGCTAGCAATAGTGAATAGATATATACACCACATGGCAGCGGCCTCAGTGACATGTATGAGAAGCACGAACATAATTAGGACATGTGTTCTTGCGACAACTAAAGCTAACGAAATAGACAAATTAAATTGACTCTTTAAGCATCAGAGACTGGAAATAGGGGAAAAAGTTGACTTAAAATACTTTTTCATGCAATTTGACTCACTTCCACAGAACGAGTTAAGATTTGACTCAAGAGTTAATGCACTAAAAATGAACTGACTTAAACTTACGCTTAACAGTTAACTCAAACCCATAACTGTGGAACTGGTATCATTCAGGGGTCAGTTGAATGGACAGAAGTTAAGGAGTTGAGATACACTACCTCATTCTGTTCTTTTAGTTTCTGCTCTATACTGTCAGCGATTCCCTTATATTGACTTGCATGTCGTTTAGATTGTTCTAACTGTTCCTTCAAACCTACAACAACGAATCAAAAATCAAAATCATTTCAGCCTTCGCACAGCTCAGAGCTGCAGTTGCTCGAAAGATTGTTCAAGATAACTGGTGGATAATGTGTTACTATGATATTCATCATAAACATCATAGTAACAAAGATCTTTTAATTGTCACTATGTCAACTATCCACCGGTTAACTCTAACAAACTTTTGAACAACTGGCCCTGGCACTTTATCTCATAGAAAGAAAATGTCTAGATGATTTCTGTCGAAAAATTTCACACAAGACTTACTTTTAACCTCAAGTGATGATTGGCCGAGTTGTGCTTTCAAGTCTTTCACGACATCAGACAAATCATCCGTTCGACTAGTCGTATCTCCATCTGCTGAGGTCGTTGCAGAGGTTGTCAAATGTGATTTCCACACGGAGGTTGTTGAAGTTTTGGCCATGTTTTTCAAACGGTTTTCAGCCGCCTCCAATTTTGCTCTCAGATCAGTGCACTAGGCGTTGGAAAGAAAGACACTTAATTTTTTTTTGAAGAAATCAAATTTTCTCGATATCCATAACTCCAATAATTGAAATAACTCATAATGGTGGCAATGATGGGAGAACCATGATTAAGAAATAATCTTGTAGTAGCAATGGTGGTGGAAATGTGACTATAAGATAACTTCCAGTGGCAATGATGGAATAACTGGAACTGTGAGATATGATGGCTAAACCGGAACTATGAGATACCGTATTTTCCGGCGATTAAGCCGACTCCGCCAATAAGCCGAGGGCAGTTTTTTAACCTTAAATACAAGGATTTCTTAATGCTTCGCCCAATAAGCCGAGGCCCTTCATCAGGAGATTTTAATTCACTGATTTGTCAATTAGTTTGGTCTTAATTGACGATGTATAAGGCTGACAATACACGCCTGCCAATGTGTGAGAGTGCTGTGAGAGTACGATCATTGCTGAGTCCCTCTACTATATATAGACTCGCTCAGGTAATTACTAACGAACAGAACAATATTTTGTAACCAATATTCGTACACGCGCGCAGCTGACAGCTGATGCGCGTATATACAAATGTACTAATCACGCGGCATGATGAAAGAAACAAAGTAACAAAATAGTTATTATTATTGGTAGTAAATAATGGTAGTAAATTATTGGTAGTAAATAATGACCTCAAATAAATATGGAACACTCTTATTGATTGTGATGATCTTCAGGAGCATTAGAGTGACATAGTTCAGAAAGAACTTATTTAGGTCAGATTGTATCCGTTCAATAAGCCGATCATGATATTTTGGGGTTAAAGTCTTAGGCTAGAAAATCGGCTTATTAGCCGGAAAATACGGTAACTGGTAGTGGCAATCATCAGGGTTCATAGCATCAAGGCCATCCAAAATTCAAGGCCATTTTGAGAAGCACTTTCAAGACATTTGCCCGACAAGAAAAACCTTTTCACGACAATATATCCTCCCTTTATCCATTCAAAAACAATCGAAACAACTTTTATAGGGGTTTATCGAGACACTGCTGACCCATAACGAGATAACTCGTAGTTAGTGGCAATGATGGCACGAATAAATGAATACTAATTCAGAGCTGCCAACCCCTGAAAATTGTTTTGAGGGACAGATATCCCCATTTTTGGGACAGCCATCGATTATCAGGGACATCCAAAAATTTCAGCATTTTAGCTTTTAACTTAAAATCAAGCACTTATCTTGTGCCCAGGTGAAGAGAGCTGCATCATGAATAAAAGTTTCGGACAGGAAATCTAACTCAATGCATGGGAAAATTTAGTACTGACTCCTAGCTCCACAGTGATCACTTGCCATATTATATCATGCCTAGAGTACTGACTGCTAGTGCCACAGTGAACCCTTGCCTTATTATGTACACTCGCAATGTAATATATTGATTACTTATCCCCCTAACTGCAAGCCAAAAAGAGCCAACTTTCAATTGAAAACATAGAAATTGATAGAAACCATGTCATTTTCCGTTACAAAAGCTAATTGTTTAAAAATCCATGACATTTAATGCTTCCCTGGACAGCAGGATAAACAATGAAATTGGCAGGAGGAGGGTTGGCAGCTTTGCTAATTCAGGTGATTTCCCCTACCCTACAATCGTGGTTTTTCTCTCTTACCTCTTGTTTGACGATGTGAAGTTGCGCATAAGAATCCGACAATTCATCTCGAATTTTGATATATTTCTCTCGTTCCTCATTATAATTTTTTTGTGCGACTTCCAATTGACCCTGAGAGGCAAAACGAAAAAACAAAACTCAGAAGACAACCAAAAGTTGTTTTAGCCACCACGGAATCTTAGTTCCAATATCGCTTTTTCCATAGTATATTCCCGCCATTATTCGCCAATGATTTTACAAAAGGATGTGTAAACTAACTTAGAGTTTTTAATTTTTTCTATCAGGTTGAATTCAGTTATATGCCTAACTCGATTATACGCTAAAATATACCTCGTCCCAAAATTGGGTTTAGCGAGGGTAGACTGTATTAGAATAGTCGAAACGTGGAATGAACTGTATTAGCTCCAGAAAACATTTCAGACATTTTTATTCTGACAGATTTTCTATAAAGAACTTTACTATACATTCGCAGTATTCCTGAAGAGGACAAAATATTTGGATAAACTATTAGCTCATGGAAACATTTTGGAATTCATTTTTCATATTCAGCGTGCAGGAATTTCAGATTATCATCTAACTAACCGTTAACTGTTTGACAAGGCCATCCTCCTTGCCTTCAGTTGTCGCAACTTTTCTTCGCAAAATCATGACCTCTTTTTCGAGAGTTTCAATTTGCTTATTCTTATGAGTTTTCGTTTCGAATTCTTGACGTTCTAAATTATTCTGCAAAAATAAAATCAAACATAATTCATTCAATTTTTTTAAATGCGCAACTGCCATGTTTTAATTCAAGCAGTATGGCCTCTTTTCGCCCATCTTTCTGAGTTAATCAATACATACAATGACATAAATTTTCCTAGGTAAATAAAAGGAATAGCTAGGGTTAAATGTTACAATTCATTCATTTTTTTATGAATCACATATTGATAAATGTACACATGATAAAAAATATTACCCAAATTCCATTTCCCAGGTCTTTAATAAAACTTGTCAAATTTCCCGAGTTTTCCCTGTTTGTAAGATGCTATAAGTTTTCCAGGTCAGAGACCTCCTGAAACGGACAGATGTTTTTTCCTGCTCCTGAGCTCAGTGGCATATCATCGCCTACTATCAGCAGGTGAACCAAGCACCAATTACCAAGCACAACGCGCTTAAGTTCCCTAGACGATACCCATGTAGAGACAGGGTCACTGCTGAAAGCCATATCCCAATGTTGGATGGCGTTTTTATACATCCGACACAAACAGCATCAACCTGTTGGCTGATGTTTATTATACATTACGCAATACTAGTTAATCTGTTCAAGTCATCAAAATAAGCATTGGTGCGCCAAAAATAAATTTCAGAATGCCAAATATTTTTACTTGAATATTTTTATTCATGCAATATAGCTTTTGTCCTTTAAACCCTTTCAAGATCGGCAGGACTTAAAATTTTGTGAAAAGCAAATAGTCACTCTTCATAGACCAAAAATTCACGACCCAAAAAATCTAAAAGAATAGCAAACCTGAATAGTCTGTAAATTTGTGAGTAGAATATTCTGCGTCTGGTGTTCCCTCATCATTGTCTGTTTCTCTTCGGAGAGACGCTGTTCAATACTTTTCAGTAACTCATTTTCTGTGCGTACATTCTGTAATTGAACTGTTACACTGGTCGCCTGCTCCTTACTGCTCATCAATTCCTGAATAAAAACTTTACACTATATTACGAGTCAAAAATATTTCACAGCTTTACCAAGGGGTCATCGAGAATGAGAAGGGCGTTGCTAGTAAAGCTAAATTTGCATTTGTGACAATAGGACTTCAAAGTCCTGAGGTTCGAAGAAGCTAAGTCTGAAGTATAAATCTTTAATCACATAAAAGAAAGACAAATTATGAAAAGAAATAAATATTCCGTTAGAGAAGTTTGTTAAAAAAAAATTCAATATTTTTACTGTTTGCATTGCACCTGTGGTAATGTTATTGCTTACATCTGACGTCATCGATAAAATAAGGCGTACAGCTGAGCCTGCGTGTCAATCAACATTGGTTTACAATAAAAAATTCGCTTTCTCGAAAAACTTGTAGTGTATCAATCTGGAATTTTGGGTACAACAATTGATGCTAAATACCTTACTTTAAAGGTTTATTTGGTGTAAATCGGATCACATATATTTCTAATATTTTGTTCGTAACTTTTGAAGTGGAGGCTGTTATCTGCATCAACATGTGTATGGGTGTACATACGGGTACTGGGGCTTACAGGCGCTGCATTGATGGTGTATTTATGCGTGAGGGTGTATTTATGCGTGAGTAGATGTAATGATTAGTTTTCACTGCTTAATCGCATTCATTACGCATGATTTAAAAAAACGATATTATGCAGAGGATTTAAATCTATATATCATGACAATTATAATATTCTTAAGACAAACGAATTTCTGTGGACCTATTTTATTGAGGCGTATCACTCAATCTGAAAAAAATCTTCCGATCCTGTCACGTGACTTTATGACTGCAACTTGACGATGGCTTAAGTTCTCATTCTTCAAACCAAAAATTGTATTCCCTAACATACTAAACCATGCTGATGTACCAAATATACCCCCAGCCATTCTCGCTATTTTAAGTCAATTTCAAAACAAAGTGTGTAGGTCAGTGTAAGTGGTGCCAGGGGATGGCTGGGCCTACTGTCAAAGTCATTTATGGCGGATGCCAGTCAGCTCAAGCAACTCAGCTATTATGTCAGTACAGGGAACATTTTTTGACGAGAATATCATGAGGTAACTTATCATAAATAATCGTTGAAGACATTGAAAATGAGAAAGTCGTCATTAGTAACTACATAATTGTAATTTTACTGAAACGTGAGTTGAAGTCAGGAAAAATGTAACTGCAGAACTGTAGAACTCATCCTCCCCCGGCAGGGATTCAAACCTGATGGCATCGAGATTGCCACAGTACAAAACCTTACCACACCGGACCGAGTGCGCAGCTTAGATAATGTAATTATTAGCAAATCAGATATCCCGTTTTATTTCAGCCCGGGTTTTCCCATTCATAGTTCTTCCGTGAAATTTACCTCAGCTATTTAACAACATGCAGCCGCATGATTTCGTGCGGCAAAGCTACGCATGTCCCTGCGCACCGGGTCTATAGTGGCAGGGGTTCGAGACGTGGCCGAGTGTAGCGATGCAATCAGGTTCGAATCCCTGCCGAGAGAGGATGTGTAGAACTGGGTGTCTTGGGTGGTGGTATTAGTAAACTGACCTGTCTCAGTTGGTTTATAGACTGTTCATGTTTTGCTACAGATGTGTTATATTTCTGAATCCTATCTCGTCCAACGCTGATCTCTTTCTTGTAGTTTTCAATGTTTGTCTTCAGGATCGCATTCCTCTCATTGGCGAAATCAAGCTGAAATAAAACTAGGGGTCCAGGGACACCATGCCCACTTGGGAAGTGGTTTCCAATGCTCAACAATCTAAGAATTTCAATGTCCAACGCCACCTGGTGACCATATACAAAAACCAATGACCTTGAACCTCACCACAATCATAGAACATGTCAGCAGCTATGATTTTACCAATTTAATATGGAAATACTGAAAGTATTCTACTATTCAACGCCCCCTGGTGACCATATTCAAAACCCAATGACCTTAAAACTCACCATAATCATAGAACATGTCATAAACTACAACTTTGCAATTGATCATGATAACAAAATATCTCTCGTTACCAATTTAATATGGAAATACTAATTATTCTACTATTCAACGCCCCCTGGTGACCATATTCAAAACCCAATGACCTTAAAACTCACCATAATCATAGAACATGTCATAAACTACAACTTTGCAATTGATCATGGTAACAAAATATGCCTAGGTACCAATCTAATAAGGAAATACTAAGTTATTCTACTATTCAACGCCCCCTGGTGACCATATAGAATAACTAATGTCCTTAAAACTCACCACAATCATAGATGATGTCATGAGCAACAACTTTGCAATTAATTATGGTAACAAAATATGCTTAGGTATCAATATAATGTGGAAAAACTTTTTCCCACCTACCAATGAGTACTGATGATACCAAGATGGCCGCCAATTGCGTCACAATTGGCCGATCAAAAATACCTGGCTCAGGTATAAAACAACCCTTTCCAAGGAATACTCATCAAAAATTGCAATGAGAAATGGCAAACCAGTAGGAAGCTACAGGACTCAGAATTTGGGCCAAAATTGACATTTTTGGGCACTAAAAAGGTCATAGGACGGCCATCTTTAGAAGAATCCAATCAATTAGGCCACTCGCACAGTTGATTCCTATTTTCTCATCCTACATTTTTCCAAATATGAAGAGGGCAATTTTGTTCAATCAACTTTCTTAACGAAAAAAAACTGAAATAAACACAATTTCCTTACTTCTCAGGAAAAAGAGTAGGGTGATTTTTATTTTTATATTTGAAAATAAAAATGCCACTGATAAGTGATGGCCAACCAGTTTAAGAAGAAAATCGACAAATCATTGTGGCCATTCACAGAGGCTCTATGACATAGGGGCCAGTTTATAGACTGGAATTGGCTTTAACTCGAGGGTTAACCCGATTGAAAATGAATTGATTAAGCCGCGGGTGTAAGTTAATACCAGTCTATAAAACTTACCCCTGAATTCCATCACCAATAACACTAAGTCAGCAAAAGATTTTAAAGACAACTGCAAAATGTTGGCGCATGAAGCAGGCAGACTGGTTTTGATTTTTCTAGAAAAGAGATGAGCTGCCATTTCCCGATGCGGGAGTGCATATTTTAATTTTTCTTTTCATTGGACACAATGGAAGTGAAGCACGTGCATAGTGATGGAAACTACATCAAATCATATTAATAAACAAGACTTTCATACACCAGAGTCGATGGCCAGAACTTTCGACGCTATTGAGAATTGATGAGTAACTAGGAATCATTTTTGAGTGTCCTTTATACGGTCAAACACGTAAGACATAAAGGGAAACAGTTTGAATATATGTGCAATCTCCATAAATTTCCCTGACTTCTCACTGATTTTTAGGTATCGTTAAGTGGCAACCCTGTAAGTTAATGCTAGATCACGAGGCTATGGTGAATGCACCGATCCGTGGATACCTTTGAAGACAGTTGAGCATTTCTAACACGTAACGCTGATAACTCATCATTCTGTTTGTTGATTGATTCATTCAACATCCTGCAAATTAGTAAAACGTGGACAATTAGAAAATTCTAATATAGGACCAACGAGTACATTTACCGTATAAACAGGCATATAAGTCTCCGCAGTGTTTAGGTCGAGGACGATTTTTAGACCTGCAATTCCTGATTTCTGATCTTAACATATATTTGGCTTATAAGTCAACTCCCTTCTCTCAGAAGAATAATTTCTCGTATTGTTATATCAGGGATGAAAACAGATGCGTTTAAAAAACCCAGGAATATTAGAAATAATAGTGTTAGGCCAAGCCAGCAGTAGCAAGCACCAATGGTGCAAAGCCCCTAAGGAGGGGTTTTGGGCCCTCCGCCAAGAAAATATTGAAACTACAAGTTTTCAGTGCATCTGGGGTCCATTTTCAATGACAATTTTAGACTGCCACGTGTTTGATCGTTCGTTGTTTATGTCTTGAGTAAATGAAAAGGATGGCTCTGACAATATCCAAATCACTAGAACATGTTCATACTTAAATGCACTTGTCAATAAATAGTTGAGGGCCAAGAGGATCCCCTATCTACAATTTTCCTATCTATCACTCAACACAAGCACACTGTGTATGAATCGAATTGAAGTGCACGACCGCAGATTCTTAATATAGATTTCTGGCGCAGCGCTATTAAATTATAGATAATGATGTCACTGGGAAAGCCCTTCTAGGATTTCCAAGTGATGCGCTTCTGAAAGGGTTTTCCTGTGATGTCAGGAAACAAGGTCAAGCATTGGTTGGTAAAATGGGGGAAAATTCAGTGAAGTTTTGCACATTTCCTCCCAGCACTTCCAAAGGCTTAGAGCTGATGGACAAAACTTGCCATATCAATTCCAATACCTATTTCCCTCCCTATGACAAAATATCTGTTGTGTATATCTATTGGTTACATTTGTGCCACCAAGAGCTAACAGAAAGTTACTCTCAGGACCATTCTATAAGGATCAACAGTTGATCCTAATAATAAAGGACCGTGGGTCCAGTAGGATCAACTGAGAAAATTTTAGTTTTAAGCACAAAAATTTGTTCTTGGATTTGCAATTACGTATAAACAGCTGATAAAGATGAAATCATCATGGCACACTGTGTAGTAAGCATGTTCAACTTAGTTGATATACATGGTAATGTAATGCATCATTTCAAGTGAAGCCGTGTTTAAATGAAAAGTTTTATTTTAACGCCATAAACGATGTTGCAATAATGTTCATATCCATTGATACCTAGTATGCGTTATAATGAGGGGTTCTGTGTGAGTCACTGTGCACTACGTCATCAATATTGGCATCCCAAAATAACAATAACAATTGTGAAATACTACGCTGAACTCACTTCTCATTATCCGCCCGATCTTTACGATATGTATTAAACTCTTCCTGGAATTCTTTCAAGGCTTTTCTTGTCTCATCGAGAGTTGTATCGCGTGACGTGGCGGGCGCAGATGGCGTTGAGGTTGGCGACAGAATTGGCGACGCTTGACTACGCAATCTAGAAGGCGCGGGTGTCGAAACAGCCACCGGTTCAGACGGGATCTGAAAACATGATGCCATAACCATAAAAATACCACTTACGAACCCGGAGTCTGACAAAATTTGTTGTAAAATATCTGACTCGAGGCTAGTTGCTCGAAAGTAAGTCTAAGATAACCTTCCAGTGAATACCAACACAGTAATAACGCAATCTTAATCGTAACTTTGTCCACTGGTTGAGCAACTTCAAATATAGAATCAGTTAATTACCTGTATGTTAGTTGTCTGCGCTAACAGAACCCGATACATATCTCTTTGTCGCACCACATTCTCAAGCTGGAATAAAAGAAAACCGAACATAAAAAAATAGAAATGAATTTTCACGCCATGTATTAACAAACAACCCCCGTGATTCTCAACTGACCATTTCAACATGTCTCGATTTGGTATCTTTCATCATTTCCAATTCTTTCACTGCTTCCTCGAGTTTTTCCTGTAAATTCCTCGTCCTAAACAAATGCAACATAATGTAAACCATTTTGAATCATAGAAATGACCAATGTCTGGATGAAGACTGGAATGTAATCAAGCTGAAGTAGTTTCATCAACTGACGAAAAGGTTTGAAGTTCTTTGACGCCGCAAAAACTGTTGCAATGTCTTTATACACTGATAACCACTAGGCCTGTGTTATTGATGCGTACTACCTCATCGATTTGTACGTTTCAAAATAGTATTCCCACCTGGTGTACTTTACATGAGCGGGAAGAGGGAATCTTTTGAAATGGATGTAATATGTTAGAAACATGAGGATAACTATCATTTTCCACTTAAGAGTCAAAATTCACAGCCGTAGGGACCCTGTCTACACCTCTCAACCGCTGCACCTTTCAAATCTCTCCATCTGTCTAAATTATAAACCATGTCTGGTGTACTTACTTATCGCTAACCGCTTTTTTCTCTTCCTCTTCGCGATTTTCACTCAATTCTCGCGCGACTTGTATCAGTTTCTGGTTCTGTTCCTGAAGTTCCGCGATGCTACGAAACGTCACTAAATGTTCAGATATAACGTGCGATGAACTGGTGACCTCCAACGACGAGACATTGTTGAAACTATCATTCATGCTAACGTGACCTCCACGAGCTTCTTCAAGTTCCTTCATTAAAATCTTCACCTATGTCACAGAAACCATGAAAAAGGTGCAAGGGTCAGATTGAGTTTGGCTTTTATTACAACAAAATACCAGGGCCAGGGCCAGGGCCGGGTTGTATATACTGGACCTCAGAGTTACCCTGAGGGATAAATCCTCAGTCTGGACCCAGTTACATAACTGGGTACCAAAGTTACCCCTAGGGATATATACTCAACGTGGGTAACATCATTATATCTCTAGTTTGAGACCAGTCAATCCACCTCTCATCTATAGCCAGTAAGTGGCAAACAAACTAGGGGTTATTCGAAATCATTCAAGTTTAAAACCAAGTCAATCCGTCTGTTGTCTATAACGGATAGTTTCAGAGATAGTTTGTTACCTGTTGGCCGAGGTCCAACGTCTGTTGTTTCGCACGTTGCGTTTCTCGTTGCAAATGCGAACATTTTCTGGCATTTTCATCAGCTTCTATTCGACATTTTTCCCCTTCCTGAAAAATCAAAATTTATTTTTTCGAAAATGTAATCCATGCTTGCCACAGTAACAACGCCGCTTTCAAAATGCCGAAGAAATGGAAGCGCAGTACAGAAGTAGAACTAGCGACACCTGGTAGATCCAATTGCTGCAGGAATTCATGTCTTACAGCAGACTATGGACACCTGGTGGATCCTTTCTTGCCAAAAGTAGATTCCTGTGGAATCTTCCATGCAAAACATGGTGGATCCATGTCTGCAACAGAAGCATTGCCGGGATTCTTTAATCAAAATTTGTTAGTTTGGATAATCTTATTTCCGTTGACTGACTTGACTGTTTACGAGATGATAATCTGATAGGATCTTAAGGGAAGAAGCTACCCTGTAAATACATTATTTTATATTTTCAATAATAGTTGTTATATCAGTCTATAATTTTATTTACAGGTACACAGTACTTAGATATACACTCAGAAAAATTTTTGGCCCAGCCGGACAACAGTTGCCATGGTAACCAGGCCACGCCCAAATTTGGGGTAGACCAAATTAAGAAAAAAATGATATTCTGTTTATGTGCCACATATACCACAAAAAGTTATATAAATTCATTTATAGTACTTGTATGCATGCAATAGTTGGATTTTCCCTATAGTTTGGGGACTTTTTACATTTTAGGTGTCATATTACCCCCGGGGTCTTTCGGCAAGGGTGAAAATGAAATATAAAAGTTCATAACATCACCAATCTTTACTGGATTTGATTGAAAATTCAGGATTGTATGCTATAGAATGTTCTCAATTACTCCTCCAAATTTCAAAGAGATTGGTTCAGTAGTTTTTGAGAATTATTTTTTCCAAATTTGCAAAACGGCAAATTTTGACTTTTTCGTAAATTCAATTTGAAAATATACTGTAAATATATAAGTGTTTAGGACTAAATTGTTACCATTTATTTACAAATCTGCCACGGTTTCTAGTCCTGGAGCATAAGAGTCACCCTCCTCTTCATGTTGCTGATGCTCAACTGTGGCTTTTCTCAATTTTTTATTGATACGGGCCTCTTTAGTGCTGCCTTTTTCAGCACGTTCAGCCATTTTTATACGCCGCGTGTCCAATCTCTCCAACAACTTATTCATCTGGACAGTTGGTGTAAGATACATAGACTCCATAATATCCCCAACACTGTTATTTCCCTTGTTGAATTTAGACACAGCCATCATAGCTCCTGTTTCTACAGTTTTGTATGAACAGAAACTAGTTTTTGGTAAGTGGCGCCAGACAACAGAATGTAAACTTTCATTCCGGTTTGATGTTGTCTTACGAAGGCAGCGATTGAGCAATGTTTCATCGGTCAGCCTTCTAAAGAGCGGAACAAAGTAACCAGCTACCTCCCTGGTGAGTATGGGATCATGTTTCACTCTATTGAAAACAGTTTCAGGTGAAATGTTTTCTGCCTCGGCAATTTTGTGGTAGCACCACACTCCGCAGCGATCATGATGTGGATCATCAAACGTGGATGATGGAGATTGGTTCAGTAGTTTTTGAGAATTATTTTTTCCAAATTTGCAAAACGGCAAATTTTGACTTTTTCGTAAATTCAATTTGAAAATATACTGTAAATATATAAGTGTTTAGGACTAAATTGTAACCATTTATTTACAAATCTGCCACGGTTTCTAGTCCTGGAGCATAAGAGTCACCCTCCTCTTCATGTTGCTGATGCTCAACTGTGGCTTTTCTCAATTTTTTATTGATACGGGCCTCTTTAGTGCTGCCTTTTTCAGCACGTTCAGCCATTTTTATACGCCGCGTGTCCAATCTCTCCAACAACTTATTCATCTGGACAGTTGGTGTAAGATACATAGACTCCATAATATCCCCAACACTGTTATTTCCCTTGTTGAATTTAGACACAGCCATCATAGCTCCTGTTTCTACAGTTTTGTATGAACAGAAACTAGTTTTTGGTAAGTGGCGCCAGACAACAGAATGTAAACTTTCATTCCGGTTTGATGTTGTCTTACGAAGGCAGCGATTGAGCAATGTTTCATCGGTCAGCCTTCTAAAGAGCGGAACAAAGTAACCAGCTACCTCCCTGGTGAGTATGGGATCATGTTTCACTCTATTGAAAACAGTTTCAGGTGAAATGTTTTCTGCCTCGGCAATTTTGTGGTAGCACCACACTCCGCAGCGATCATGATGTGGATCATCAAACGTGGATGATGGAGATTGGTTCAGTAGTTTTTGAGAATTATTTTTTCCAAATTTGCAAAACGGCAAATTTTGACTTTTTCGTAAATTCAATTTGAAAATATACTGTAAATATATAAGTGTTTAGGACTAAATTGTAACCATTTATTTACAAATCTGCCACGGTTTCTAGTCCTGGAGCATAAGAGTCACCCTCCTCTTCATGTTGCTGATGCTCAACTCTGGCTTTTCTCAATTTTTTATTGATACGGGCCTCTTTAGTGCTGCCTTTTTCAGCACGTTCAGCCATTTTTATACGCCGCGTGTCCAATCTCTCCAACAACTTATTCATCTGGACAGTTGGTGTAAGATACATAGACTCCATAATATCCCCAACACTGTTATTTCCCTTGTTGAATTTAGACACAGCCATCATAGCTCCTGTTTCTACAGTTTTGTATGAACAGAAACTAGTTTTTGGTAAGTGGCGCCAGACAACAGAATGTAAACTTTCATTCCGGTTTGATGTTGTCTTACGAAGGCAGCGATTGAGCAATGTTTCATCGGTCAGCCTTCTAAAGAGCGGAACAAAGTAACCAGCTACCTCCCTGGTGAGTATGGGATCATGTTTCACTCTATTGAAAACAGTTTCAGGTGAAATGTTTTCTGCCTCGGCAATTTTGTGGTAGCACCACACTCCGCAGCGATCATGATGTGGATCATCAAACGTGGATGATGGAGATTGGTTCAGTAGTTTTTGAGAATTATTTTTTCCAAATTTGCAAAACGGCAAATTTTGACTTTTTCGTAAATTCAATTTGAAAATATACTGTAAATATATAAGTGTTTAGGACTAAATTGTTACCATTTATTTACAAATCTGCCACGGTTTCTAGTCCTGGAGCATAAGAGTCACCCTCCTCTTCATGTTGCTGATGCTCAACTGTGGCTTTTCTCAATTTTTTATTGATACGGGCCTCTTTAGTGCTGCCTTTTTCAGCACGTTCAGCCATTTTTATACGCCGCGTGTCCAATCTCTCCAACAACTTATTCATCTGGACAGTTGGTGTAAGATACATAGACTCCATAATATCCCCGACACTGTTATTTCCCTTGTTGAATTTAGACACAGCCATCATAGCTCCTGTTTCTACAGTTTTGTATGAACAGAAACTAGTTTTTGGTAAGTGGCGCCAGACAACAGAATGTAAACTTTCATTCCGGTTTGATGTTGTCTTACGAAGGCAGCGATTGAGCAATGTTTCATCGGTCAGCCTTCTAAAGAGCGGAACAAAGTAACCAGCTACCTCCCTGGTGAGTATGGGATCATGTTTCACTCTATTGAAAACAGTTTCAGGTGAAATGTTTTCTGCCTCGGCAATTTTGTGGTAGCACCACACTCCGCAGCGATCATGATGTGGATCATCAAACGTGGATGATGCATGCAACAAAATTGCCCAGACACCATTCTGCATTTCCTCAACTGTTTCACCATTAGTGATGGCATTCCTGTAATACTGTCCCCATTTCAACATCCTGGCATTGGTCATTTTACCGCGGCCGCTCAGTGGGTTTTGCCTAGAGCCAGCTACTTTTGCATCACGGACTACAACTTTCAAGCCATTGAACATCCTTTTACTGATATGGTTGATGCATTCCTCTTTTTTTATAATAATGTCATTACCATATGGTTTCAGTGCATTGAGTTTCGAAATCACATTGGCATCTCCATCTCCAATAAGAACAGTGTACCGAAAACCATGATTCATTGAGCGGGCCCACAAAATTTCTGCAGCTTCAACCTCCATATAATTAGATGACCCAGTATAGTTACAATCACAGTTATCTTTGTGCAGAGCATACCAAGCCTCTTTTTCTTCACCACGTAACTTTTCACCAACAACAGAACATTCTAGGCAAAACTTACTCATCACATGAAAATCAATAACTAGACCAGTGAGAGTATCGATAACAAAACCGATGCCAATATTTGATTGATGCCCTCGTTTCATCCAAGTTCCATCGTAAGACACATCAATATTGATGATGTCTTCATCACGATTGTCTGGATCCAACTCCTCATAAGCTTTACAAATAATTGCATGAGTGTCAGCCATGTTTTGTACGCCATGAGTGTATACCACAGATAAATGAATTTCCTTGTTGTACTTAGAATATGTTTTATGATGGAGTCCGCCATTCACACCAAGTATTTCTGTAACTTTATTGAGGGCTGAACAGCCATGTCCTATTTCTTTTATGGCTAAAACAGCACGCTTATTTATCTCGAACGGAGCTCTGGCAGTTACATCAGCTGCCGTCATGTCACGGGGGCTGGACCAAGTAGACGAAACAACGAATGAAGCATCATGCCAATCATTTTCACAAATAATTTTTACACGGTTCGACAGACCCATCCTAGTACCGGTGCAATCAGATTTTAGGTGCCCTGTCTGGGAACAGGAAGGACATTTCAGTGGCGCTACAAGTTTATCTAACGAGTCTGTGTGGAGAAGCAAAAATGAACCAGTGGCAACAGCAGGTTCTCTGTCACAGTCATCCTCATCATCAATAGGCCTGATGTCTTTGTACAAATTCAACTTTTTTTTACTGGCACTAATTTTTGGCACTGGATCTTGGATCACTGGAGTGCCACCACTGGTAGAGGGTACAGGCTCGTTGGTACCACCACGTGTAGAGGGTACAGCCTCGTTGATACTGACAGCAGCTTCATCAACTTGTATCAAAATTTCACCAACAACATTTTCGATTTTTCTCTTCCTACCTCGTGTTTCTGACTTTTTCTTTGATTTACTTCCAAATTTATGCTTCGAAGCAAACTTCGTAGCTCTACCCATTGTTCTTGTGAAAAGACCGACGAACTAATGCACAGAAATATCGATATAAACGTCAGTTTTCAAAACAAATTCGAACGATGCAGTTTACTGTTTACTGGCGGCCGCCATTTTGTTCGGTCACATGATTGGCGTTACTAAGCACGGAAGTGCCCGAAGCGCACTCGGAACCAATCAGCATCGCGCAACATTCAGCAGGTGCACGGGACTACCGTATAAGGATATTTCCGTGAATTATGACGCCAGGTTTGATGACGAATCTAAGAACAACCTTTCGAGACTTGGATCTAGCAGTAGCTAGCCGTTATTCTTGTTGAAACCGTGATTTCCACGATACCAAATATGGCCGACTTCGTCAACAAAAACTAGTCGTAACCACGGACAAAACTTTGCTAATTTTCCGATCAAAATCCTTTTGTTTTAATAAATTAACAACAACACACATTACAAAATTATGTTTTATTACATTTTGTGGCATTATGTCGGTAAACTGGACTTGTGACATTCGAATAAACATATTAAGGTATCGGAAAATTGCCGTTTTGAAAATTTGGGAAAAAAACGGAAAATCTGGATTTTCAGACCCGCGTCTTCCCTTAAGGGACCCGAGATAGGCTTAACTTACCAACATGGCCATGTCGAGTTGTTTTGTCATCTGATGAATTGTTTGGATGGCGTTGTCGTAATCTTCACGTTGCTTTTTAATGATGGGGGCTTTGTCTTCGATTTCCTGCAGAATGTGATCTAACTGCAGGTTCAATCGAGCTTTCTCTTCTTTCTCCGTCTGCAGCAATTCAGTTGTCTGCACGTACTCACTGTAAATCTAAAACCAGACGACGCGATATCATCGATCTAGTCCACAGGTTTTATAAACATAATTTTACTGAATCCAGGAAGAAAGACACTAAATATTTGGATGGATATATGAAAGCTGTGGGTACTGGAGTGTGTAATGGGTAGCGTAGTGTGATCTGTGTGCATTTGTGGCCAGCACACAGATCACATTGTTCATTGGGGTTTGGTCCAGGACTCGCGAGATTTTCGACAACACGGAAGTAACGTGTAATAAATGATGACTTGAATTGCATGACTACCTACCACCCCTCATTATTGTTGGAAAACTAAACGTTCCACACTGACTAAAAATTAGTAATAACATTTTAGAAATGGCCAGAATTTTAACTTAGGTTCTATCTCATTTTTACTTCACAATTGCAATTGGTATAATTTTTTTTTAAACGGCCGTTAAGGCTTCATGTTTCGTCTGCAATTCACTGCAAATAGTTACGCAACTACGCACATTTCAGTGTTTTTGGCAGCTGTACACTCAATCGGCATCGTTCGTGACTAGCTTCACTGCGGAATTATCATTAATTAACATCGCCATATCACATCATCAACTTATATTGTGCCTTAAAACCCTAACAGCCGAAATAATTGAAATGCACACACGATTTCTATCATTGAAAATTGAGTGAGTGGCCATGTTTGTGTTCTGTTGCTTCGCGTAAATCCCGCGCGGTGGCGCAACCGCGCGGAGTGGGGCCGATACGTCGAGTCTACGTCATTAGTAACAATCTAGTAATTGTAATTTCATTGAAAGTAGGTTGATTGAAGTCACCGAGAATGAAATCGGCATTTCACTGAATCATCGAAGTTATAAGAATGAGAAGTGGATCATTAGCCAACATCAGTAACCAATCATAATTTTACTGAATCGTTGAAATTATCGAGAATGAGAAGTTCGGGATAAGCAAATGATCATAATTCTTCTGAATCATTGAAGTTTTAGACAAAATTTAAAAGATCAAAATTAAATCTTATTCATCAAAAGTTTTAAGTAAAAAGAAAATGTTTGCACTATCTCTAGAAACCATCGTTGGGGATCTTTTAATATTCATATGGTGGGCTTTAAACTTATTATCTATTCTCCACATCAGATTTTGGCCGACTATTCTACTAGAATGTTTGAAATACCTGAGTCAATGTCATTCCTGATTTAAGCAGTTTACTCGTAGCTGCAGCGGTCGGTGATAGAGTCTCAGCACTTTCCTCAGTCAGAGGAATACCACCTATTACAGAAATACACAAGATGATTTTATAGCCACAGAATTCAAATCTTCGAGATTTAATTCCAGTTTTGAGTTGAATCTAGACACCGAGCTGAGAAACATGGAAACATGTAAACTTGTATACCGTATACATTGTACTCGAAATTAACCAATCAAAGCACCACCATGTGGCTTAAAGGAGAACTGATATAAAGGCCATCCGTTGCATTCATGGAAACTTGAGGGATCTCTTTTGATTGACAGGTCTGACCATGAAAGGACGGCGTTTTACTTCAGTAACACTTTTGAAACTTATTTTTTGTTTTTTTAAACTGATCGTTGTTGAAAATAAAAGGTTACCTCTGCGTCGAGCTGCACCCAGTAAGTGATTCGCGTGTTCTAGTTCTTTATTCATTTTCTCAATTTTTTCATCTGAAAATCAAAGAAATAAACATTTTTCTTGAAATTTATAGCCAATTCGGTCGAACCCGCTGTCCAGGGACTTGTTCTTGCACATCAGGAAATCAAAAATCCCTGGCTTATATTACCCTGCTCTTAGACCATACATTTCCATACATAATCACAAGATATCCTCAGTTGGAGCCGTTTCTTCTCAACCACAGTCAACCTCGCTTAATTCATCGTTGCTTAAATTTGAATAAATAACCTAATTCGTATAAAAATAAAAGGCCCCCAATTTTTTCCTTTGTTATTCCCTTTAATTTCCATTCAAGGATAATTCGTACTTCCTAATTCATAGCTGTATCGATGGTCCCTTTTCTTAAAAACAATTGAAAATGCGATGCGTAATTCGAATCCCATTGTTCTGCCTTTTGGCAGGGAGTGACAAACTTACCAATTACTACTTGTCAGCCATATTGCCACTAAGCGTGCCGCGGCCACAAAATATATTTACCCGCCAGTTAAGTGTAAACGATGAATGGCCCTAGCATGCAGCGTTTGTTCCTAATGCCTCTGGAAACAATTTTTAGCAGGTTTTTATTCTTAGTTCATACGAAGTAATAGATAAATCGTTTATGCTACGAATGATACATAATTCATAGAAAATACAAATTATGCATTCCCTATAATGCCTAATTCGAAGAAACAAATCACGGCCCCAAGAGATACGAATTAAGCGAGGTCGACAGTGGATACCAATACTGAAGACTGCACATACCATAATTTGGGTATCCCCTGATTTCCCTGATGTGTAAGAACCATGACGCACTTAACTGATTATCGGTCAACTCAACTCAATACCGGTCAACTCAAGAGTTGTTTTTCTTACCTTTAACTGATATTTCGGAAGTCAATTCGGTCACTTCCTCAACCCGCTGTTTTTCTATATTTTCCGTAGCTTAAATTGATCAACAAAATCACATTGATTTGTCTAATTGAAATCTCAATTGATTTTATACCTGTAGTCAAATTAGTTAATTTTCAATGCCACTGACTCAGGATTAGGCCTAATGGTGTTTGTCTATTGCTCTCAATTGATTGAGCATATGAGCGACGGTCTTTGCCTATCAGTCTCGATTGACTTCAACTTGACGAGTCAACAACTTGACAAGTTAATTGATTTTCAGTGCCACTGACTCAGGAGTAATGGTCCTCGTCCATTGTTCTCAATTGATTTCCACTTGAGAGTCAGATTAGTTAATTTTGAATGCCACCAATTCTAGTGTCAAGGTCTTTGCTTATAATTCTCAATTGACTCCAGGGTCCCATTACCTGTAGCTGCAGCTTGCAGTAGATTTTGCAGCTCTTCCACTGCACTCAACAGTTCCGTTTTATGTTTCGCTTTCTCTTGCGCTGACTCTTTGTAAAGTTTGACAAGTTTTTCTTTCGCGCTGAGTTCGTTGTTAAACTCCTCTTCAATTTTAATCTGTGAATCACGAATCTACAAAAATGAAAAAAAAAAACGAATTGCATCAAAAACCATTGCAACCATTGGCATTACTATATCTAAGACTTTTTGCATAAATAGGGGTTATACAAATTGAAAACTATTTAGATTTTGATTATTCCAACTCGTAGCATAACTGAATACCAGTCATTGCTTTTTGGGAACATACGGTATCAACACTCAATGAGCTTAATTTGACATAAAAAATAGTATTTTTATTAAAAGTGAACAAGAAAGAAGTCCGATTTGAACAAATTGAGCCTTAAGATGAATTGGGAGATCGTAACACCTCTAACCTCTTTAATACCGCAGATAATGTTACGGCTCGCACCAGGATTCGAACCCAATGGCATCATTCAATTTAAATCAATTCGGCATTAGAGGTACTAACCCCCCATCTATGAGTTAAAATTGGAACTGAATTGAAGCTGATGGTTTTTTTAGTACAACTACACACCAGTGGCATAGTGATCACCAAACCGGCATGGTGATAGGTCATTATTTGCGATGTAAATATATGTCACTAATGTTGTAACGAAGAGGTTAAAAGCGTAGTCTTATTCACCTCTACTCATTTGCTGTGGAACCGGGTCCAAGACTAACATTCCACAATAACGAATGAAATTTGACTATTCAGTCAAACGCTGGTATTTTTTTTATCTTAATTGACATTGCGTCATACCTGTTTGAGTTTTTCCACATAATACTCTATTTTCTCTGTCTGCGCTGCGTTTGTTTTGCGTAGACTCTCGCTGGCATCGCGCAGTGCTGCAATCTCTTCCTCCTTTTCCGTATTCATACTCGATAACTCCAGTATCCGTGAGGACTAAAACAAGGAAAAACAAGTCACGTTGTTTCTCCCCAATCTAATAATAACAAGAGGCCCATGGGCCTTGAAGAATTGGTAGATTATACTGTGGTATTAAGTGGTCATAATGTTTTACATCTGCCGGCAAATCTTCTATGATGATGTTGATTGGGAGGACCACAGACTTAAAGGTCTATTTGTCTAGTACGATTTTATTCCTGAAAATGAATTTATTTTCTGCCGAACGATTTAGCCTAGGCTATTTGTACTGTTAAACCTCATTAATGCGATTCTGTTAAAAAGACGAAACTAGTTTATTCTGATGTTTTCCATCATGTCCCAGCCAAGATATTTATATCAATCAAGATTTGGATACAAAAACCCATGTTTACGCATGAACTGTTAGGCCCCACTGAATAATGAAAACAAAAACAGAACGATTTTTCTGAATGCAATTGCAAGACCCTCTGATCTTAGAGCTCCAAGCTCTGATGCAAGTACGCATCCAAAACGTCGCAGAGAGCGATGCCGGCGTTGGTGTCACCGAGGACGGCTGATGATTGTTTGTTTGTCTTTTTGTTTGTTTGGCTTTACGTACGTCGTTTGGATCTTGGTTTCCCAAGACCATTCCTATTGGATTGTTCATTTAACCTCACGACGGTACGGCCATTGAAGTGTTGCCCGGAAAAGGAAATAAAAGGTATTTTTCCCCGGCGCGCATTACAAAGCGAATCTCTGCCGAGTGCGTAAGAGGGTGCTACCGCCTTATGAGTGCACAGCAGGCGGGTAGGGCGTCCTAAAGTGAAAACTTATATTAGAATATAGCCGAATCGAATTTTACAATGTCAGTCAACTGATTGATGATACAACATGGTTGTTCTCGGCGTACTTAACAATGATATTTTCCTCCAATAAACAACTCTGGTAAAATTGAATAAAATGATCTATCATTATTGGTGATATCGTTTCATGGTGGTAGCCTACCGTTTACCGTTTGATGTTTCGTGTCATCATGAAATGGTTTTAACTTTAGTAAAGGCGTTCCCGCACGATCACATACGGGTTTCAATCACGAGTAGACTGCCGTTCCACTGCTCTAGAAATACGTATTTTGACGCTGAGAATGAATCCCAAATAATCCCATGGATACTGATAGTTGGAATAACAGTGATATGTTTTTACCAAACACTGTGATATTTGTAAACCGGAGGTACATAATTTTATGTTTTTCTATTCAGAAGAGGCTGTTCCCCATTCTTTACTGCCAATGTCAATGCGGACATATCGCTACGCGATTGTTTAACCCGCCCTCATATACCAGATAATGAACAAGAAAAATGCGATCAAATAATTTTTTGGACCATTAAATCAGAATTCTGGCGACGCTATGATGTGGGGAATAATTGAAACATTTTTTTAGTCATTTTCAGCTGTTTCTAATGTTTTACGTGAACGGAGTGACAATTTGAAGTTACTATGAAAATGAGAAGAGTCGGCGCTATTTTTTCGTACTACTATTTTCGATCCATTTTACTAGCATTGGCATGACATCATAGATGTCAACCAATGCTAATAATAAAAATAATAATAATAATATCTCGACTTTTATATAGCACCTCTTTCATTGTATTAATGTTCACCAGCGCTGTCATAAGATTATTTAATTATCACCCCTGACCTTAACTAACATAGACTTTCATCTTACTCCCTGGGGAAAATGTAGTTTATGATCTGCACTTCAGCGATACAAGGTACTACGTCAGTCCAGTAGCAAATGTGAATTAATGCCTTGCCTAAGGGCACTACAGAACAGCTGGGGTTCGAACACATAACCTCCCGATTGGGAAGCCCACGCCTAACCATTCGGCCACACTGCTCCACATGGCTGACTTGAACCATCAATAAAACACTAAGTCCGTGTTGTGACAATATCTACATGAGAATCCCACGTGTGTTGACACAGCAGTGCGGTGGTTCAATCGGAATTTTCGACTATTACACATTGCGGGGTATCCACATTCAGTCTTAATCTCTTTTCAAAGATAGGCAGCACCTATCAAACATTGAAGTATAGTGGTATATCCGTTTTACACCGCACCATAGGTTTTAAGTTAATGACATGGGATTGTTCATACCATATCACGACGAATTTCTTGCAACTGATCTGACTTTTTGTCGAGTTCGTCTTGAAGCCATTTATTCAGTGACTCAACTCGACTCAATTCTTGAGCTTTGCGATTTTCATTGTGCTGAAAAAAAATGATAATTGAAAATCAACAAATGAGATATGTCTCCCCCTACCCCCATATGACATATCACCAATTTTGTAATGAATTCTAGAGATATTCTAAGATTCAAAGACGTATTCTTTACTAAGTTTAAATGATGAAAAGCTGTAGTCTGACTCACTATTCATACGACTATTGACATACTAGTAATGTTTGAAATCCTAGGGACCACAAGGGTCAATTTTTTCCTAGGGGCATTTAACTTTTATAACTAGGGGTCCAGGTACGCCACGCCCACTTGGGAAGTGGTTTCAAATGCTCAACAATCTAACAATTTCAATATTCAACGCCCCCTGGTGATGATATACAAAAACCAACTGATGACTGATAACACAAAGATGGCCGCCAATTGTGTCATAATTGGCTGATCAAAATACCTGTCTCAGGTATAAAACACCCCTTTCCAAAGAATACCCATCAGCAATTGCAATGAGCAGTCGCAAACCAGTAGGAAGCTAAAATTCACATTTTTGGGCACTAAAAAGGTTATAGGACAGCCATTTTGAGTCTGATCGACCCAATTTTTCTCCTGCTGATGGGCCCTTGGGGTATTCAAATATATTCAAAAGATCAAGGTAATTGATCAATTCGTCTTCAAAATTTCCCTCAAAAAGTTCAAAAATGTATTGGCGAACATCAATGGCTGCCAGTCGGCCATCTTGATTCTAAAAGGGCCAGTTTTTGGGCTGAAGATGTGTCTAGGGTAGATACATGTGTAACCCAAATATCAAGACATTACATTGAAGCGTATTCAAAACTTCCCGAAATAACTGATTCCGTCTACGGACGGATGGACGAAAAGTGAACGCAATTGCCAGCTGGGACGTATGTCCCAAGTGGGCTCAAAAGGCAGCAGAAAATAACAGGCAGATTTTTCTTTTTGAAAATTTTCATGAGGCGCCTCACAGACTCATTATGGAGAACACTGACCCCTATGATGTCATCATTTTCCGGTGAATATTAGAGAGATTATGTAAATATTTGTGTGAATAAATGAAATACCAACTCAATATCAACCGAAAAACTTCTACCACTATCATATCATCAATTTTGTGGAGAATTCTACAAGTGATGGTTTTTTAAGAATTTGCAAGAACAAATGATAATTAGGGTTTTTGCTGCTTTCGCAGAAACCCTCTTGTAATTCTGTTGATAATTATTATTATAAATTTTCCACTTTCCAGCCAAAAATTTTTCATTCTGAGAAGCTTATAAACGTAAATTTCAATTCTGTCAGAAATATAACTCAGCGTCTGACCATTTCGAATTTGCGTATATTAATTCATTATGAATTAATCCCGCCTAATTTCGGGTCTAAACAGCAACAAGAATGTGGCAAAGAATTTTCATCCATCGATAAAGTGCACCCCGACAAGCCTAAAATTATCAGACGACCTTGAGCGTCAACTCAATCATAAATCACGGATTCGGACTCACATTAGTTCGGAGACGTCAATTCTCGCTATCTGATTAAAAAAGCTGCCATTCTATTTCATCTATAGCCGCCATTTTGTATGATCTTCCGATGGGCACATGAACTCAACATTACCTAAATCGCTTCAAAGACTTCGACACAGTTGATGCCACTTCATGTTCAAATCCCGACAATGCAATTATTTTGTTACCTATAATTCCCTCTTTGTGATTGAAGTAAATTAATGTTCATTGAGTTTAGGTGGTTAAGTTCGTTTTCAAAGTTGTTATAGTTCAAACATATGTGCAATATGTAAACTGTCACTGATAAATGAAAACAAAAACAACTTTGTTGTTAAAAGTCGTCGTTTATTTCTGAATGCAAATTCCTCACTGTACGAATTGATGCATAAAGGCAGATCAACCTAGTATTAACGAAATTATGGATCAAACGCGCAAGGAGAGCATGTGCAACAGACTAGTTCCTGCAACTGCCACCAGGGGACATTGAAAGAACCATATCTTCGGTAAAGCCATTTTGGTACATCAATACTTTTTACGTGGTAGCCTTTGTATGTAGCTGGATCCACAAATCCAGCATATTGTTGACCCAGGTTGCGCTTCTTGGAAATAAGTCATGCATGTTATGGACTGATTACAATTATTTCGATGACGCCTCCCAGTGCAATATATGGAACCAGTTAGACAGAAACCAGTTATCGCTACTATGCAGCTATATCATACCTTCGATGTTATTTCACGAGATTCAACCTCTTCCAGTTTAGCCAAGACCTCATATTTTGTTTTGTTGGCCTCAGCAATTTTTTCGGACATTTCTTTCCAATCACCTGCAACGAAACATCACTGTTGAATACCCATTGACATGCAAATATCAATTTCATTCAGAGAAGAATTTTTTTATGAAGGAGCAGGTTCAAGGCTGGATAAAAATCTAATAAGCATGTATGCATCCAATAGGCCCTTCAAAGTTGATACCTTGTTTCTCATCCAAACCTCTTCTACACATGACAAGAGCGGGAAATTTTTTTGGCTATGAGCGTTTTTAAAACTAAAAGTGGAAATAATATTTTCATCTTTTTCAAGGGGATGAGGGCGGGAGGTTCTTTTTTTTAATCCAAACATTATTCACAATTACAAACAAATGCAGTCTAAAATGACATAAAATTTCAGGGTCACATGCCCAATCATTTTGTGAATGGAATGTCATTATTTCTATCATATCTAGACTCGGAATAGACCAAAGAACACTGTGCTAGTTTTTCTCTTGATTGACTTGCTTAATAGGCTCCATGTCATCATAGAAAGATTAAAATCTATACTATAGGGGCCTAAAGGGGGAACTGTCGTTTTTCGTTACCAGTTTGCACGAAATCAATTTGTTGTTCGGCCATGAAACTTGGCATGTGCACAGAGGAATGGTTCCTTATGGTAAAGATGACAATTTTATTTGGATCCAGGGTGTAACTACACCCAAATTTAAATCCCCAAAATCCCAGTAGATTCCAAAAGTTGGCAGAAGATGGCGTGTACATGAGTGTGTACCGTGTTATCTGTTACTTTAGCGTTGTGTGGGGGGGGGGTGTTGACCCAATTTGACCCGATGAGATTATCACAATAACAGAATCTCTATACGTAGCACTGCAAACCAGCCACTCCCAGTACAGGGTTGAGGAATTTATTGTAAGGCATAGTAAGGATCCAGGAATAGAGGAGCATGTCGAAAAAGGATTAGACATTCTCTAGGCTTCTGGGAGGATATGTTGCTTGGGGGGCATGTTGAACTAGGGGTCCAGGGAATGCCCACTTGGGAAGTGGTTTCAGATGCTCAACAATCTAACAATTTCAATATTCAACGCCCCATCAAATGACCTTGAAAAATCCAATGACCTTGAAACTCACCACAATCATAGAACGTGCCAGCAGCTACAATTTTGCAATCGAGTGTCGTAACAAAATATGCCTAGTTACCAATATGATATGGAAATACTAAGGAATTCTACTATTTACCGCCCCCTGGTGACCATATGCAAAGCCCAATAACCTTGAAACTCACCATAATCATAGAACATGTCATTAGCTACAACTTTGCAATTGATCATGGTAACAAAATATGCCTAGGTACCAATATAATAAGGAAATACTAAGTAATTCTACTATTCAACGCCCCCTGGTGACCATATGCGAAGCCCAATGACCTTGAAACTCACCATAATCATAGAACATGTCATGAGCTACAACTTTGCAATTGAGCATGGTATGTCAAAATATGCCTAGGTACCAATAAAATAAGGAAGTACTAAGTTATTCTACTATTCAACGCCCCCTAGTGACCATATAGAATAACTTATGTCCTTGAAACTCACCACAATCATAGACCATGTCATGAGCTACAACTTTCCAATTGATTGTGGTAACAAAATACGCATAGGTACGAATATAATATAGAAATACTAAGTTATTGTATTGTTCAATGCCCCCTGGTGGCCATATGCAAAAACCAATGACCTTGAAACTCACTACGATCATAGACCACGTCATAAGCTACAACTTTGCAATTGATTGCGGTAGCAAAATATGCATAGGTATGAATACAATAAAGAAATACTAAGTTATTGCATTGTTCAATGCCCCCTGGTGGCCATATGCAAAAACCAATGACCTTGAAACTCACCACGATCATAGACCATGTCATGAGCCACAACTTTTCAATTGATTGTGGTAACAATATATGCTTAAGTATCAATATAATGTGGGAAAACTTTTTTCCACCTACGAATGAGTACTGATGACACCAAGATGGCCGCCAATTGCGTCATAATTGCCAGATCAAATATACCTGTCTCGGGTATAAGAGATCCCTTTCCAAAGAATACCCATAGCAAATTGCAATGAAAAATGGCAAACCATTAAGAAGCTACAGGAATCACAATTCAGGCCAAAATTGACATTTTTGGGCACAAAAAAGGTCACAGGACAACCATCTTGAGTCCGATTGTCCCAATTTTTCTCATGCTGATGGGTCCTTGGGGGATACAAATAAATACAAACGATCAAGGGAATTGATAAAAGCCCCTTCAAAATTTCTCTCGAATACTTTAAAAATGTGTAAAACGTGCTGATTTTGACGAACAACAATGGCTGCCAGTTGGCCATCTTGAATTTGACTGGGACAATTTTGGGGCTGAAGATGTGCCTAGGGTAGATACATCTACAAACCAAATATCATAGCCCGCTGAGACAAGTCTCAAGTGGCCTAAAATCAAATTTGGAAGGACTTTTTTATCAAAAGGAAGGACTTTCCAGGGTTTCCAAAAAGGCCTGATTAAGGGTGCCCGATGAAGATTTTGCACTACATGTTCATTCATTACAAACACCCCCTCCCTGCAAATTCTATAGGTATATCTGAAATACTTACAGGTCAAGGTTTGTATCTCTCGGTTTTTTCGCTCCAACGCCAGATTCATTTCACTTTTTTCATCTTCCAGATGATTTTTACCAATTTCTAACTGACTCTGAAAAAAACGAAATGTTTAACTCGTATACAATCATCATCTGGATGAATTGTCACACCACGTTATTCAGAGCCTTCTTTAAGTGATAGTAGTCAAATAACAAGGCACCCCACTTGCACTGAAGTCATCGCTACTTTCAAGCCCGGTTTGTGTATTTCTAAATTCAATTAACAAAGCGCAAATAGTCATTTCGAAAAACCATCAACATAATACGATGACTTCAGCAATTGGTTATACAATGCCCCTCACTGGCACTCACTACCCCAATGACTGTATCTAAAGCAATTTTTATCTTTAAGCGAGAATCTGCTTACAAGTTTCAATTGCAGTTTTTCGTGCTCGGTTTGAAGTTCGGACAATTTTTGCGTAGATTGGGAATGTTTTTCATCTGAAAAGAAATGAAATGGTTTTTCTTTTACCATAAATTTAAATACCTTTTTTTATATAGCCTACTTGATGCTATTCAGAAACAGGGCTGCGCAGGGCAACTGCCATTAATAATTCATACCTAGTTGTTTCAACTGTTCTTTTAATTCGGCATTTCTATTGTTTTCGATTTCCAGCTGCCCGTTACTGGTTATCAACAATTTTTCCAAGTCGAAAAACTTTTGCTCTGAAAAAGAGAAATATTTTTGTTGCAGAAGAAACCCTTTTAAAGATGTTCTGATGAAAACAATTAAATACCCAAAACTATTTTGTGACAAAATTCTCGAGATGTGGGAGGCCCTAATTTAATCAGTGTCACAACATGGTCAATCCATCGTTTTACATTGACAGAATCGGGTCCAACTATGTTTTTTTACTCACAAACACCATTTTTTATTTCGGTGATACGAGGAGTTCAATTCCTGTCATTCATTTTAGATTTAACTGAATAGGGCCTCTATACAATAGCAGATATGACTGTCGCTTCACTCAGATAAGAGGATACAAAGCGAAATACTACATTTGTAGCGTATTTACGGCAGACTCTGCCCAAATCGGATTGAAATCTTTTGTGACACTGTATATGAAATACATTACATCCAACTCGGATAATGATCAAGTTGGAAACATTCCAACATTCCCATAAGATCAAGGGGACCGTAAAACGTCCCGTACTAACGTGTGATAGTTCCCATATTTTGGATGTTAGACACATGACCAATAGCCGGAATGAAAGTGGTTATGAGTGATACAGTATCGTCTAACTGGACAAAATCGGACCCATATCAAGCTGAATTTGGTATAAGTGCAGATCCGCACCTCTCCACGTAACAATTCAATCAATTTATTAAATATCATTGTTTCAGATTCAACGTCATCAGCAATTCAGTACATTGCCATTGGCTAATTATAAGATATCTTCACTAGAAAGATTTTAGCCTGGATTCTGTCATTCAGCAGATTGCGTCAATCACTAGAGAAGCGGATATGCACTTTTACCCTGAGTTCAGGTCAACTTGCGTCCCAATCAACTCGTCAGCACGGTTTGCGATTTATACTAAGGGAACCAAATTGCAAGGATTGAAGCTGAATTTCAAGATTGAGAAGAAATTCTTCTTTCTAGACTCTGCGATGATTGAGGCGGCATAGTCGACTTGAGCACCTTAACAACGTTGCGAGGAATCGACAATCACTGGTCACCTGTTTACTACTAGTACTACTGTCCCTTTGGTCATCACCCCTGAGCTTTTGTCATAATAAAAGATTTAATTTTTCAGTCTTTTGTTTCAATTCCCCAGACCTCCCTCATTGATAATATGCCGAAATGGATATTTTGGTAGGGGACGCGGGGGCGATGAAAGTGCAATGGCGTCGCAAACTGCATATCTTCACAGCTGAAAACATTTGTTTCTGTTTTTTCTCATCGTTGTTACCATAATCGACTCGTGTTTTTTCTAACTCAGCTCGAAGACGTTCGTGCTCTTGCTGGTTCGATGTCTCCGAGTCTGGCGCACAAACTGTTTCGCTTTTTTGAGGGTATTTGTCGTCCATAGTCGTCATGACATGTGTACGTATAATTATTATCGATGATCAACAACAGTGTGAGTGTGTATGCAAAAGGTAGAAAGTTTCTAATGTCCGATCGACAGTACAGGTAGCGCCGCTACTTAGCAATAATAAGAACTAATGTTATTGACGATGTTTTGTTGTGGAAAGACGCCGAGTACCAGTATATATCCGATAGGTTCGAATCCCCAATTTCTTCGGGATGTTTTGATTTTAAAATAGCGATCGTTTTAATAGATTTGGTCAGGGAGGTGGGAGTTCACTCCCGCCCAGCTGCTCCCACCTCCCTGATTTGGTGTACCTTATTAAACTTACCCACCGGCACCACACCTGCCGGATGTGAAACAGGGGACGTCCTATTCCAATATTGACGCTAAAGATTTAGTGTCAATTTTATAGTACTGTAACGGCGGTATGAATTAAATTCAGCTTATAGACTGAGAGTTATTTTAAGGCAAACTCTAATGGGCTGTTTTGCACATCGTCGAAAGACTTCTCATCCATCGATACTTGATAAAAATGAAATAAAACATCTAGTTCCAATTATCTCATGTAAGCGTAACATTTATTTTGAAAATCTCAACCATACATCAAAACATTTTAAAGCCTTCTATCAAATGCAATCTTTTGCTAACATAAACAATGGACAAATGGCCATATCTCTATCATATTAATTATATCACGAATGCTAAATATTGCGATATTAATTGAAATCGTTCAACCAACAAATGAATTTAGTTAACATATCATCACAAACCATTCATATCCTCGGCAAAGGACTTATAACTTTTAGAATATCCAAACAGGAAGACTTTAGTCTCATTTCTATGCGAGTAGAAATACATTAGGCCTATCATTATAACATCCATATCGTTGCATTATATATAACATCCATATCTTTGCATTATATATATGTTTATAATGTCATATCTCTTAATAATAATCAATCCAATAATTGAATCAATAATACTAATTCATTTATAAATTAATAATTGATAATTAAACTATCAACTCTGCTATAATTGAGTTACACATGAGGTAAAAAAATTATGACATAAAAACTCCTGTCAGAGTAATAGAAGTAACTGTCTAATACATGAAATAAAACATTTTATACAATGAACTGAGCTCTGAATCTGATGAAAATATTCAATCTGAGATCTTGCGAATGATGTTATTTTAGCCCTCTACTTCTGAAAACTGAATAGCGCGCTGGTGAACTTCAACTTCAAAACAAATTTGCTGAACAGCAGTGTATCGAAAAACTGTACGTACAGTGCACTGCGAACTGAACGCGGCGTCTTCTCACTTAGAAAATTATCGACTTGACAGATTAGTTCGATTTTCGACCGCAGCGGCGCTATACGATATTGGACAAGTAAATGCTGGTCTCAAGCTACTTAAGTAAAATTCATGTATACATATCTGTTATCTCTATTATTATTCTATTCTATGTGTATCTCTGTTTTCTTGTTTTTAAGTTTTGTAAATTATAAATTGTATTGTACAAATTCTTGTAACCTCTATGTACCAATGTTGGGTTAGAGCGAAATAAATAAACCTAAGCCTAAACCAAAAGAAACTTTCTACCTTTTGCAATGTGTATAGTGTACAATGGCGACTCCAGTGCCGCGTAGACTGGTTGCCTGACGAATTCAATTCAATACTAGGGCGTTCGATTATCCTACTCGGGTAGCCCGGAGTTAACTCAGGGAAGCCCGAGTAGCGTTCGTTTTGTCTGTCACGTGGTACTTCCGGCCTTCCCCGAGTGAGCCCGAAGTAACCTGCTCGCCGAGTGGGTTACTTCGAGCAAAAACCGTAATGTTTCCAATGTCTCCGTTATTAACGCATGCGCATTAGGCTTAGTAAGTGTTGGAAAAGTCTAAGTCGAGAAATCAGTACAGTGCGCAGGCGTCATGACAGTGTTTACATGTTTCAAAACTGGGTCATGTCAATGCGGTATTCGCTTGAAATGAACCAGCGTGAACTTTAGCAGCGGGATCGTGATGTCTAAATAATCTCGTATCATATGCTTGCGTATTATATGTTAATACAATTAAATGAATTGTCCAAATAAATTAACAGTGACATTGGGATCACCATAGAAAGTGCACCAAAGTTCATAATGGTTACCATTTCGAGATCAGCATTTTTGGGATTCGAACGTGATAGCGTCGTATAAAATAAATCAGCGACACTGGAGTCATCAAAGTTCAAATTGAATTGAAATAAGTTCAGTATTTTTCGGTGCTCGAATCTGGTAGCGCCGCAAAAATAAACGAGTGACACTCGGGTCATCAATGTTCAAATCGAATTGAAATAAGATAATTATTTATTGTGGGATTCGAATCTAATTGAAACGGAAACATTGAAGTCATCAAAACACACATTCATTATGCGTACTGACATGACCCAGTTTTGAAAGTTCTGACATGTAGTGACGCCTGCGCACTCAACCGATTTCTGGACTTATAAAATTTCCCCTACACTCACTAATGCGCATGCGTTAAAAACGGAGACATTGGAAACATTACGGTTTTTACTTCGACAAAAAATGGCGGGCAAGATGGTGGACGTTATTCGATTTGCTTTGAATATAAAGGGATTCGGAGTTGTAAATGCGATATGCGAGTCGAATGATGCATATTTATGGATAAAAGATAGGGCCTAGTAAGTATTATATGTAAACATAAATTTCAAAACATTATATCCAATTTAATGGTGATTTGTTAAGTCTTCAACTGCTCGGGGCAATTCAATTCAATGAAATTCATTTTTAGTTGTTGAAATATGAATTGAAATAGATTGTTTAGGACTCTGGGGTTGAGGCATCAGTTTACCATCACCAACGCGCCTCGGTGTCCGGGTCTTCAAGGATGTTTTGGTCCGATGTTTTCATAATTCCATTATTTTTTTTACGTTTGATATATTCTAACTAACATCAGGAAAATTAATGAACATTTAAATTTCATCGATTTTTTTTCACCGATCAACGTTTTATAAATCAACTTTTAATATTTATATTGCTTTTAGAAGTTGCGATTGCAATGTGTTGGTCTTGAGATTTAAGGATTACAATCGGATTGTACATGCTATGTCAGCTTCTCTCTATTGCTTGGCATTTGCTGAAGGCTACTAGTATCGATCATAAATATAAACATGCAAAAAGTTCTTCAAAGTAGGTTGTTGCTTTGTGACCGAAAATAATTGTATAACGAAATCATCATACCTGATAAACTTTTTTTTATAATGCTATTCATATTGCATCATTTTATGTTTTAAGAAGAGGAAATACATACCAGACCTAATACAAATTATGCATGGATTTTAACCTGATTGCTTGCCATTTCAGACATTCCCACGGTTACAGCACAAATAAAAGCAGATTACCCTACATACCATGATATACCAACAAATGAGCACATATTTATTCAAGTACCCCGAGATATTTTGCCAAGTACTGGTGAGTTTTTTTATGCCTCAATTTCCCTCCTTCTAAAATATTTTTCAAACTTAATGATTTGCCTTTCATTTTTAGCCCACTTTGGGGCTAATGTTGAAATTGTTACTTTGTTGAGCATTTGAAACCATTTCCCAAGTTGGCCGCATGGTGTTCCTAGACTCCTAGTTCAAGTAACAGATAGTCAAGGTTCAGTTTAAAAAAATGATCTGAACTTTGACAATCACATCATAGCAAGAAACAGTTTGTTTTCTTTAAACTGTACTGCATGAAAGTGTTAATTTATACCTGCAATTTCTTTTTTTGTTTCTCTTAAGTGTATGCGCCCAGCAATAATCGGACAGCAGTTTCAGAAGTGGAAGATAAATCACCATCAGTGTTCAATGAAAATAATGGTAAGCATTAATCTAATATGGTAATTCGCATGGGGTTTTGGTAAAAACAACAGGTTGTATTTTAGATTGTAAAGATTTTTTTTCAGTGAGATATGATTGGACTGTTGTGTCAACAAGAAAACTTCTTGCAGTGATAGAGGACAATTTTGATGATCTCAACGCTGCACGCAACAAAACAAAGGTGTGGCGCAAAATTGCAGAGGAGATGAATATTCCATCCGAAAAATGTGTTGATAAATGGAAGAATTTAAAGAAAGCGTATAGGAATTATGTACAGTTAAATAATAAAACTGGGTCAAAACCGACAAAATTTGAATTTGCCGATCAAATGCATGATATCATGGGGGACGACCCCAGTGTGGTACCAGAGTATGCAGCAGATTCATTCCGAAATGAGGAAAATAATAATCTTGTTAATGATAGCGATGATGATGGAGATTCAAATTCTGATGGCTCAAGAAAGCGTAAAGCTCCTACTACATCAGGGGAGAAGCCATACAAGAAAGGGAAACCTACTGTGTCTCAAATCCTTGAATACATGGAAATAAGAGACAAATCTATCCATGAAACGTTTGAACGGATGCATCAAGAAACCCTCGCAGTAATGAATAAAATTGCAGAAAAATTGTAATTTTCAAAGTTTGTTGGCTTGATATGGTTTCATGTTACCCTTGTTTTACTTAGTTCAAAGTAATGTTTGTTATTTTAGAAATAATGTCTAATTTTATACACAATGCATTTGCATTTATTTGTTGAAGTTTAGAATAAATATTTTACATGTCGAAGTTAATAATAAACTTATAAAGTGTAATATCGAATTATTCTATTGAAGTCAAGAAGTGACAAGCGGAATCTATGCCTGTAATAGATCAATAATGTGTTGTCGTCGCCCTGCACCACCCTGGTTGTCCATGGTTATATGGTCGTTCTAGGTTGTAATTGACATCTTCGAATTCAGCTACATCAATGCTCTCGTCATTCATTTCAATACAGATGTTGTGTAGGATACACGCACACAAAATGCTGCATTAGTTTGCACAAATCATTAGTTTGAAGTCGGAAACGTCGAAGTTATCTTTCAATCTTCGGAATCGTCCCTTTAACTGGCCAAAAGCTCTTTCTATAGCCACTCTTGCTGAACTGAGTCGACGATTGAATGCTTTTTGGTTGTTGGTTAAGTTCCCATAATCCTTAAATGGTGTGATCAGCCATGATTCAAGAGGATATGCTGAGTCTCCAAGTAAAAAGTCGTCGTCAAATAATTCGTCTGAATTTCTGTAGATCATCGAATTGCGTAGTACTCTCGCGTCATGTGTACACCCGGGCCACCCTGCATAGACGTGAGTAAACCTGAGGGTGTGGTCGCAGATTCCTTGAAGAACCACCGAGTGGAATTTCTTTCTGTTGACGTACGATGATGGATTCTTTCGTGGTGCTTTAATGGGTATATGGCATCCATCAACGCAACCAACTACGCCGGGAAATCTGCAAGAATTTTCGAAACCATCCGATATCGCCCGTTTTCTTCGTTCATCTGGCCACCTTATATACAGATCCATCAAATTATTCTTCATGGCTGATATCAGCTTTTTGATAGTACCATGGGCAGTGGATTTGGATACGTTGAATCGATCAGCCAACGATCTGAAGGACTCTGGAGTGCCTGGTGAACAAAACAAATTTTTAAATTTTTTTATTACATTATTAGATTTATACAACAGTAAATGAATGGGCTGGAGACACCCACCTAGGTACCATAGAAACAGAAGAAGCTGTTTTTCATGTGGTATAGGTTCACGTCCATGACCTGCCGTTCGCATTTCGTCGCATACCGAAATCCGTCGTAATATATTCTCAAACGTCGTTCTTTCTAAACGAAAATGTGACTTGAAATCGTCGAAAGAGTAGGATGGGACGGTTTCTTCAACGTAATTTTCTATTCGAGGCACCTTTGCCCACCTGTCATTCAAAAAGATCAGTGCATCACTGTTTGATAAAAGCCCGAAAGGTCTACGAGAATACTGTCTCAGAAACAGCACAAGCGCCAGAATAGTTTTTTTCTTTCTAAAAGATGAGTAATAGGGGTAATGGGCTTTCAAGCCAAAGGTCGAAGGGTCGAGCTCATTAAAAACAAAACATTAAAAGTAATTTAAAACTATAATTTATTTTCATAACCGTGTGTATTTTATATTATAACTAAATATTTATTCTAAGATATCAATAATTTAAATTTAAAAAGCATATTGTATTAAATCAATTGGTCGCTCCACTTCGCTACCGCTCCGCGACCAATTGATTTATTTACAATACACAAATTCATATAATCAAATATATTTTAATAATAATAATTATTCTATTATTCAACTGAAATACACACGGTTATGAAAATATATTATAGTTTTAAATTACTTTTAATGTTTTGTTTTTTAATGAACTCGACCCTTCAACCTTTAACCTGAAAGCCCATTACCCCTAATACTCTTAAAATAATCATATACATGAATAACATTTAAATTGACAGATTATTCAATATAAAAGTATATATTTACAACATTATTTCAATATTCATATTTGTGTGAGTTAGATTTTTAAACATTAAAAGTGTTAGTAAAGTGTGATTGAAATAATGCATGATATAAATCATTAAACTTCTAAAATCAATTTAAAAAAAAAATTTAGTATTAAAATGGAAGCAAATAAGTACTACTGCCCAACATGTTATATCAATATAGATAAATCCCAAAAAGCAAGACACAATAAAACTAAAACACATTTAGAGAATAAATTGAAATTAGAATATGAAGATGATATATTAGAAACTAAATTAGATGAATTAAAGAATGAAAAAGAAACATACAAATGTGATACATTTAATCAATCATTCAGTGATAAAAGATATTATAAAGAACATTTAAAATCTAAAAGTCATATTAGAAATATGAATAATGTTATTTTAGGCGAAGATTATTTTTATGAAGATAATGATAAGAAACAGAAGACAATTAAAAGCATAAAAAATAAATTAAACAATAAAATACCATACATGGAAGATGTAAGAAATTATATTAATTCATTAGATAATAAAAAAGATATAGAGATAACCGAAGCATTTAAAAGTGAAATTGGTCCAGCAGCTATCGAGTTTAAATTTCATAAAGGAAAAACATTAGAAGAAAATAAAAAACATTTAGAAAATATGAAAAATATTATAAAAATAATAACTGATGTTGAATATCCTAAAATAAGTATATCTTCTAAAGTTAAATTCATAAAATCTGAAGATAAACCAATATATAATATAAATTCTCATTCACAACATATTATTTCAAAACAACATATAGATGATAAATTAGATAAATGTTATAATGAAGTAAAAACTAAAATAGAAGAGAAATATTTTGAAGGATCTGGTTTAATATTTGATGAAATAATATTTATGACTTTACATGTTTATAACACAAAATATAATAAGTTAACTAAATCAAAACCAATAGATGAAAATAATGTATCATATTATAAAGAACCAGATATTGAAGCATCAAGTTATATTAAACTACCATTTAAAACTAATGCTGTAATAAATGTACAAAATGAAGATGATAAATGTTTTCTATGGGCTATAATAAGTTGTTTACACCCAGTTGAAGATTTTAAACAACATAGTTTTAGATTAACTCATTATAAACCATTTGAAAATAATTATAAGATAGATAAGTATCCTGATATAATTAAAAACATCCCAAAAATAGAAAGAGATAATAATATAAAGATAAATGTATTTGATTTAATCAAATTACCAAATACAAAAGGTAACAATATAAAACATTATACATTAGAACCTTTATATCTATCAAAATATTATGATTCAAACGATGTTATAGATATACTATATTATGAGAATCATTATATGTGGATTAAACAAATCGATTTATTTTTTAAATCAGAAAGTGATCACCATAAAATATATCTTTGTAGAAAATGTTTACATAGATTCAGTAATGAAAGTACATTATTAAATCATAAACAATTATGTAAAAATCATGATTATTGTAAATTAGTTTTACCAAATGAAAAGGATAAAATATTAGAATTCAAAAAATATGATTACAAAAATAAAGTACCATTTGTAATATATGGAGATTTTGAATCATTAAATAAAGAACTAACTGATCAAGATAGAAAAGAAATATATTATAAGAGAAAGAAATTAAATTCTAATGAAAATGATTATTCTGAAGAACCACCAAAAACAAATACTATTAAAAAGATTCATCAATCAGCTGCTGCTTTTGGGTTATATATTAAATCTGATTATCCAGAACTAATTGAAAGTGAATATTATCATTATAGAAATGAAAATGTTATCAATCATTTTTGTGACTTATTAATTGAATATGAAATAAGATTTAGTAAATTATTGAATACAAATATAGAAATTATAATGACAGAAGAAGATAAAGAAGCATTTGCGTTTGCAGATAAATGTTAGTATTGTGAAAAGATATTTAATTATAAAGATAAAAAAGTAAGAGACCATGATCATTTGAACGGAAAGTTTAGAGGCGCTGCACATGAGAATTGTAACTTACAAGCTAAGAAAATTAATTTTGTTCCAGTTATATTTCATAATCTATCAGGATATGATGCACATTTATTCATCAAACAGTTATGCCATAAAATAGAAGAAATTAATAACGAAATAGAAAGATTAAATTCAAATAGATCAAAAGATAAAATACCAACTTATAAATTTAGAATGTTACCTAAAACATCTGAGAATTATATATCATTCCAATTTGGTTGTCTAAGATTTATAGATTCATATAGATTTTTAAATAGTTCATTAGATAACTTATCAAAATCATTAGTTGATGATGAATTAAAGATATTAAAAGAATATTACCCAAATAATGATGATTTTAAATTAATGAGATATAAAGGAGCAATGCCATATTCTTTCTATAAAAATCATAATGATTTTAACATAACTGAATTATTGAAAGAACAATTCTATGATGAATTAAAAAATGAATATGTTAAAGATGAAGTATATAATAGAACATTGAATATTTGGAATCACTTCAAAATAGAAAATCATGGGCAATTAGTAGATTTATATTTAAAATCAGATGTATTATTATTAACCGATATATTCGAAAGGTTTCGAGATGTAAACCTAAAATATTTTAATATTAATCCTTGTCATTGTTATTCATCACCAGGATTAACATGGGATTGTGGATTAAAATTTACAGATATAAAAATGTATTTGTTAACAAATATAGATCAATTATTATTATTTGAAAAATCTATAAGAGGAGGAGTTTCAGGTGTATTAGGTGATAGATATTTCAATGTAAATGATAACCCTGGATATAAGTTATTATATATAGATGCAAATAATTTGTATGGTTGGGCAATGATGGAACCACAACCTTATGAAGTATTTGAAATAAGTGAAGTTTTACAGAATGAAAATAATGATAAATTTGATTGGAAGAAAAGAATTCTAGATATTGCAGATGATTCAGATACTGGTTACTTTTTTGTTGTAGATTTAGAATATCCTGAACATATTAAATTTAAATCTAGAAATCTAGCATACTGTCCCGAACATAAAACTGTAACTCATGAAGAATTATCAAATTACCAAAAAAGAATTAAACCTGAAAATCATATTCATACAGAAAAGTTAATGGTAAATCAAGAAGATAAATATAATTATGTAGTACATTATAGAATGTTAAAGTTTTATTTGAATTAAGGAATGGTTCTAAAAAAAAGTACATAGATATATTTCATTCAGCCAATCTAAGTGGTTAGAAAAATATATAGATTTTAACACCAAACAGAGAACTGAAGCTAAAACTGATTTCGAGAAAGATTTCTTCAAGTTAATGAATAATGCATTCTATGGTAAGACTTGTGAAAATATTAGAAATAGAAATGATATTGAGTTAGTAAGTAATGGCAAAAGGATAAGGCATTTACGATCATATCCTAAATTTATAGGTAACAGAATATTTGATGAAAATTTAGCTGCAGTTAAAATGAGAAGAACATCAATGAAATTTAATAAACCAATCTATGTTGGTGCTTCAGTTTTAGAATTATCAAAATTACTAATGTATGAATTCTATTATAATGTATTACAACCACTTTTTGGAGAAAAACATATAGAAATATTATATTTTGATACCGACAGTTACATATTAAAGATAAAAACTGATAACATAACTGATGATTTAAAAACATTAAAACATCATTTTGATTTCAGTAATTATCCTAAAGATCATGAATTGTTTAGCAATGATAATAAAAAAGTTCCAGGGAAGTTTAAGGATGAATTAGGTGGTGAAGAAATGATAGAGGTCATAGGTATTAGATCTAAAATGTATTCATATAAAACTAAAGAACATCAAGCTAAAAAGTTAAAAGGAATAACCAAAAGTGTAGTAGAAAAGAATATTCATTTCAAAGATTACATCAATTGTATATTCAATGAAGAAGTTAGAAAACATAAGATGAGATGTTTAAGATCTGAAAATCATGAAATGTTTATTGAAGAAATTGAAAAGATAAGTCTAAACCCATTTGATGATAAAAGATATATTTTAGATGATGGAATTCATACAGTTGCTTATGGTTGTAATTAAGATGAATACTTAAAATTTAAAAGAGAAGAAACAAAAGAGAACGAGATAATGAAAAGAATTCTAACGTGTTAATCAAATTTTAATAAAAATATGTTATTAAAATGGAGAGTAAACAAGCGCACAGTGAGAACAACAAATTATTTCTAGATAGAATTAAAGATATCACAAATGTAAAATCTGTAGATTATAAATTCAAAAAGTTAACAGAATTAACAATCCATAAGAAATATCTAATTACAGATATTGTTACAGTTACTAATAACTATGGAGATAAATTAGTTATACACTTAGAATATGAAGGATTAAAAGGAAATACATATAAATTCAGAACATATTTACCAGATAGATTTCATAGATTATCAAGTGAAGATTTAGAAGAATTATGTTCTGGAGATTTCTATTTCATATACAAAGGTAAGAATGAAAAAGGGCACCATGAAATAGATTTCGAATAAGAAAATATGTAAAATAAATGGCGGAATTAAAAGAATACAGAATATTTGTTGATTCTAGAAGTCTTACAAATTATAAATCTCATAATTTACTAGTACAATTAGATAGAGAATTTAAGAATTGTATAGATTTAAAATTAGTTAAGAATTGTATAGATTTAAAATTAGTTAATATAAGTTTATGTAATAAAATTAGTTAATATAAGTTTATGTAATCCTTTTTATAATATATCAGATAAAACTTTTGAACATAGAGGGTTTATGATTTATATGAGAAATAAAGATAAATGGTTTCATATATTTTTAAAACCAGGATTATATAATTTAGAATCATTAGCGCAGGAAATTAATAGAAGAGCTCGGTTGAAAATCGCGGGCACTTCTGTATTTGAAATTAAATTTCATAAAATTGATAGTACTAATAAAATAAGAATAAAGATATCTAATGAACAACATAAATTTATGGTAAACAAACCACTGGCTAAAATGTTAGGAATTAAACCTCTTACAGTTACTGGAAACGCAGAAGGCAGCTCAAATATAATACCTTTTACACACTTTTATATTTATTGCAATTTAATCGAGCCTACAAAAACTTTCGAAGCAACTAAAGAAACAATTTGTAGTTCTAGTATACTAAATATTTTACCTCTAAAAATGTTAAACAATTTGGAACTCAAATAAATTATAATTTAACTGAATGTGATTTCAAACCTTGTATTCCACATTTCAATAATTTTAAATTAGAAATAAGAAATCATAATGGTTATTTAATTGATTTGAATAACTTTCCTGTGATATATGAATTAGTTATAAGATGTAAAGAGTAATTTTTTCACTATATAAATGAATATAACTGTTGGGCCGAGTATATGTTTTGGGTTTGATTTTAAACATGAGAAAGAAATGAAATTCAACATTACTGATGTAATTACACATATCAAAAATATTACATTTTCTAATGAAACAACATTTGAGTATGAAAAAACAATAGATAAAGAAACTTTAAATGTAGAAAAGATTACTAATTTAATTAGAGAATCTTTAAGATTTTATGAATTAGATGAAGATTTTATCATCGATGATATCTAAAAAATAATAATTGAAATATATACAAATGAAACTAGTAATGAAATAAATGTTGAAATAATCATAAATAAGTTAACTAAATATTTTGATGATAGTAATTTTTTTGATAAATAAATGAGTGATAATAAGTGGATAATAACTGGAATATATAATGGCGCAATACTATCAGTTGGAACTGTTGGTTATTCAATGGTATTAAAAAAGTATTTAAAATGGGAAGTGTTAATGTTGATAGATTTGATATAAATGATATTTTAAAATTAACATTAGCAGTTACTTTATCTAATTTAACTATTGATTATTTGGAAAAACAAAAATATATTCCTCCCATATAAATGAATAATTTTTTTGCTAAATAAATGGCTTCTGCAATTATAACTATTATAGGATCGGCAATTGTTAACGCTTTAGCATTTACTGGTGGCGGTTATTCATTTAAGCATATTGATAAAAATAGTTCATTAGGAGAACAAAGGAGACATAACTTAGCATTAGAGAAATACAATAAAGCAGCGTAAGATTATAGAGAAAAACGACAAAACTATATGGATTACATCAATAAAGAATTATATGATCAGAAGATTTCACATAGAGATTTTCAATCAGTTGATGATGCAATGAGTTTATATAACGCAGTAACAAATAAAGAAAAATTACATCTATACAAACCTAAATTATCAGATTATTATACCCCAAGTAATGAACAGAAGAAATATGAAATAATTTGGATTTTAGGTGGAACAGTTATTGTTATATTTTTGGCGTATAAGTTTACTAATTAGTAATTTTTTTGCTAAATAAATGGAAGATAAAGTTGATAGTATTGATATTATTCCCCATGATATAAATAAAACTAAATTAAAAACATATTTAGAAAAACAAATATTAGAATTTGAAAGTGACTTAAAGATAAAAAAGAAAAAATATTTAAAAAGTAATATTATGTATTATCTTATTATCAGTGGTTCGGTTACAATTAGTTCTGTAATAACATTTCTAGCAATATTCAGCCCATTAACACCTTTAGCTATATCAATTGGTGTATTAGGATTAAGTTCAAGTGTTTTAACTGGTATAAGTTCAAAATTAAATATAAAAAGTAATAAAGAAAAAATTAAAACTAATATAAAAGAAATTAATAAATTGAAGAATACACTAGATTATATAATAAGTTTAAATGGTCATATAACAGTTGAAGAACAAGATAAATTATTAATTTTTTAATTAAATAAATGGTAGATAGTTTTCCAAAAGCTTTCCAATATAATAAATCAATTAAATATAATATTCTAGCAATAGATTTTAATAAAGATATTACATATAGAAATGAAGTTTTAGATTCATTAACTAATTTAGAAATTTATGTTACTGAAACTAATAATTTTAATGCAAAGATGGAAAATATATTTCATGTATATTTAATTAATTTTTAAAAATTGAAAGATGAAAAACAATGATTATTAAAATCTGAAGTATTAAAATCTAATTCAATGATTATTAAAATCTGAAATATGAAGTATTGGCAGAACCAATTAAATTTTGCTGTTTATTGTGTAACAACAGGATGTGGAATTAGTTGGAATGATCATTTGAATAATTCTAAATATAAATTAATTCAAAGTTTATTTAGATTTCATACATACTTTCAAATCAGAATAATATTAAATGAATTAGAGTGCGCTTTACCAGGATCTAGGTATTCTAAAGAATTAGATAATAATATTAATTTATCAAAGTTTTATAAAATTTGTAATGAATTTAATATAGATATAAATAATTCTGATTTTAGAACAAAAATTGGAACAATAAGATCACTTCCTTGCCCTAAAAAGATTGCAGAATATTGTGCACTTCCCATACCATCTAATAGTTTGTATAATATCTATAGTAATAAATTAGGTTATGGTAAAATAGAAACTAAGGATTTAGAAACATTAAATTTCAATAAATTACCGACATTTTATGATAATTCAAAACAAGAAAACAATAATGGTTGGGTTTATTTCATTTTAGAAAATAATGAAGGTTTTACAAAATCAGGTATACAAAGAATAAATCAATCTATTAGAACTTATTTGATATGTATTTTAGGTGCGCAAGTTGAAACAAGATCCCCAATAATTGGAAATTTGAATACATCATTTGATACACAGAAACAATTCAAAGTATTATTTGAAGATTCCATTCATAATGATAAAAATAGATCGATTCCAGAAAACATTGTAAGATATCAAAATTATTTAGGTAAATCACATATTAGATAAAATTATTGTATAGGCCCTAATCTATAAATTATATCTAATGATTTAGTATTAAAGATGGGAAACATAATTGGTTACAATAATCTAATTAAAACTGCAACAGTAAATAATTCATTTGGATTAAGTGATATAAATAAAAAGATTATTACTGCTCCAAAATAAATGGAAGGTGAAAAAAATAAAAAACATATTCAATCAACAGAAACTAAAACTAATAATATTAAATCAAATAATGATTCTAAACCGGATTATAATACATCAGAAAATATAAAAACTGATAATATTCAACATGATATAATTAAAATAAATGATGATAATAAATCCCATGAAAATACTAAATTAGCTATAACTTGTATAGGAATTGTAATCGGAGGAATATTATATTTTAGATTTTTAATTTTTTCATTATGTAAATGGATGTAGAAGGTGGAGAAGATTATGAAATGGACGGCATGGGAAATAATAATAAAGGATATATTGATGATGATTATAATGATGCAGAAACTAATATTGACGATGGTAATGAACTAGCATATAATTCTAATTTAGCAGATAGTGGTTCTAAAGCCCCATCAACAGATGAATTTGATAGAAGAACTAGATCGAGAATAAATCCTGAAAATGAAAATCAAGGTTTATCAAAGGAAGATCTTGAAAATATTGATTTTATGTATGATTTTCAACGTGTATTTAAAGAATCTGGATATAATATAAATGATAGAGGCGCCAGACTTTTAGTACAAAAATTAAAACTTTTTAAAGGTAAATATTATTATCGTTTGGATGGTGATTATTATATTGATATCACTAATCAAAAGACAAAACTAAATAAAATATTAGCGGAATCAACTTTGAGAAATTTAGAAACATCTAGAATTAAGAGAATAAGTATTAGTAATGAAATAACTGATGTTACACAAGAAGAAAGAGATGATAATATAAGAATATTTAGTCAAAAAATTGATGACTTATATAAAATAATCGATGATAATCCAGAAACGGAAACAACTTCTGAACAGAATAAAACTTCCAAAACTAGTAAACTTAAAACAAATAAAGTTCCAATTGAAAAACTTTTACCAAATGGATTAATTGATACAACAGACCAACAATTAGAAGATTTAAATAATATATTTTCTGATGAAGCAATTAGAGAAATTAAAAGTATAAGACTTGCATCAGATAAAATTGCGCATGATAAAAGTATAAGAGATTTAAAAATTAGAACTTTAGAAGATGTATTATTTAAATCAAGAAAAGAATCGGAACAACTAAAATTAGATAGAGATAATAAAGTTATTGAAGAAATCGAATAAAAAAAAGAAATGCGTATTTAGAAAAAGAAAAAGATGATTTAGAATATAACATAGAATTACAAAAAGAAGAAATTAAATTATTGTTTAAATCATATGATTATAATATAAATAGATTAAAAGTTGTTGTTAAAGATTTGTTGATTAAACCAGATTCTGAAATATCATTGAAAGACAGAATAAAGTTATTATTCAAGTTAGAAGGAATAACAATTCTTTCAATTCTAACAGCTGTAACTATGTTATTTACAACAATAGGTTTAGCAATATCAAATGCTTTAAAATCTACTCCTACTCCCAATAAACCAGATTAACCCCCGAATGATAATTCTATACAAGATAAAGTTAAGGATGGTTTAAAGAAATGAGCAAAATATTTATGGGAACTATCAAAGAAATCAATCTGCTGCAGCATTGCCAGGAGTTATTGCATCAATTGTTGGTTTTATATTGAAATCTGCAGGAAACATTATTAACTTTGCTGCTGAACATATTATTTTATTTTTAATTACAGTTGTAAGTGCTATTATTTTTGGATTAGTAAACATGATAAAAAATAAATAATTAATTAATTTGTTAAATAAATGAGTGGGAGTTATATCAATCCTTCTAAGAATCATAGAATATCTAATGCTATTAAAGCAGAAAGATCACATCATATAATTACTCATAACCCTTCTAATATTAATCCTGATGAAACTTTATATGTTAGAATTCCTCGATTAACACAAAATACTTTTTATGTTCCAAATAGTATTTATTTATCAGCCGATATAAAAGTAACCGGTAATAATAATAATTATGTTGTTGATAATGTTGGAAGATATTTGATTAAAAAATTAACTATAAAGATTGGCCCAGAAACAGTTTTCTCATTAGATGATTATAATTTATTTATGCATTATAAAGATTTATGGTTAACTAAAGAAAATAGAAATAATATGATATTTCAAGGCATCCAATCAGAAAACCAAAATAAATTAAGATCAGAAGCTAATAGCGCAATATTAACTAATGCTGTAGATAAATTGATAAAAAGTATAGATGGAAGCAAATATAAAATTCCATTAGACTTTGAATTGATAAATAACAATGCACCTTTATATAAATACGCAATTCAAGAAGACGTTATATTCGAAATAACATTTGCTCCTGTAAATGAAATTGTAATATCTAGCGTTAATAAAGATATGAGTTATAAATTATCGAATATATGTTTAGAATATGACACAGTAACTGATGAAAATATTTCAAGTATAATTCAAACTCAATACAATCAAGGATTTTCATTATTATATGATTATATTGATAAATTGAAAACTGTAACTATTAATGCAAATGATGAAATTATTAATGAGAATATTAACTTCCCAAGAAGATCTATTAAAGGTATATTAATATTTTTTACCATTGCAACATATACTAATGGTGCAATAAATGTTGATAATTATTATAATCCTGAAATAACAAAAGTAGAAATAACTATCGAAGCAATAGCAAATAAAATATTTTGTCAAGGAATGAGAATGATAGATCAATGGCCAGAAATTAGAAAACATTTTATGAATGAAAAAGTAAAATCATTTGAAAATTGTAATATTAATCAAATTGATTATTATACCGGTAATAAATATGCATTATGGTTAGATTTTAGAACAACAGAGGATAATTCATTACATGGTTCTGGAAAAAAATTACAAAACACTTAAGATGGAATACAATTATTCATGACAAAGAATAAAGGAATCAAAAATTTCAAAATGCACATTTATATTATATCTGACGCGCAATTAAATATTGTAAATTCTCAATTGAATAGTGTTATGTATTAAAATTTTAACTTTAATAAAATATTTATATAATAAATGGAAGGAGGTAAAGTATATAAACATATTCCATACATCGATACACATGAAAATAATGATGGTTTATATTATGTAATACCTTGTAATATAGCTTTGATATTTGATCCTATTTTCAAAATTTATAAAACTAAACTAATAGAAATCGATAATAATAAAAGTGGTGTTGTTGATAATTTAAGTAATGTAATTGATAATAATGTAATACCTTCTACATCTAATAATGTAATACCTTCTACATATAATAATGTAATACCTTCTACATCTAATAATGTAATACCTCCTACATCTAATAATGTAATACCTTCTACATCTTATAATGAAATAATATCAAATGTTAGTGAAAATAGAAATTATTGTGGATATTGTAAAAGTGAATTTTCAAACGCTACATCAAATTGGAATAAACATATGAATACAAGGGTACATATAAATAATGTTATAGAACGTGTTGGTTTAAAAGAATTTATAGAACACCCATTTAGATATGTTACAAAGTTTGTTTCAAATCAAAAAGTAAATGGTGAAAAAATATATGAAGATTTATTATTAGCAACACCTAATAAAGATGAATTAGATCTAACCGATGCTAATGAAATATTAGGATCAAACACTGTAAATGAAATATTAGGAGCAAACACTAATAAAGATTCTATGAAACATAAAGTAGAAAATAATGATAAATTTGATTGGATTAATAAGCATAACAATGAAACAACTATTGATGATGCGGTAAAAAAGGTGAAAAATAAGTATAAAAATAATAGAGAATTTGAAGAAGAAAATTCGGTAGAGAATTTGAATAAATTGTTAAGGGGTCTGATAGTGAAAGTGATTAAGATATTAATTATATTTAAATCAAAAAGTAATAAAGGTTGAAAATTGTATAAAATAATAGTAAATAAAAAAAGGGGGTTTTAAGTATTTAAGGTATTTAAGGTATCTAATACATATCTAATACATATCTAATACAATCTTATACATAAAATATCTTATTTTATAAACTGGTATTCATATGGAAATTGAAACCTCAGTAATAATAAATAACCTTTATTATTTTAAAACTTATTCATATATATGTTGAAAAAATAAAAATAAATTGGTTGAAAATTGTATAAATAATATTTAAAAAAGGGGGTTTTAAGTATTTAAGGTATCTAATAGGGTATCAGGTATTAGGGTATCTAATGGGGTATCAGGTATTAGGGCATCTAATACATAGGTACACAAATAGTTATTTTATAAATTTATATTCATAGGGAAATTGTAAACTCAGTAATAATTTTGAACCTTTATTATTCTTTAATTTATTCATATATTCATCATGTAATTCAGTAGGTATAATTTGATTTTCTTCCAATGATTGTTGCATAGATTTTTTATCTTTGTTATAAAATAAAACTAGAAATCTTATATTCTCCCTAAAGTCTTTAACAATTGAATTATATTTTTGATTTAAAACCCATGTTGTTATCCCAAAATGTCTTCCAGAAAGAGCTAAATAACATAACTCACTTTCTCTAACTTTTGAATCATGTAAATTTGCGCAATCATCTATAATGAATAATGTATTTGATCCTTTATAAGTATCAATTGCTATTTTTATACAATTATCTAAATTTTCTTTTACTGTTTTAGGATTTAATATAATAAACTTTTTTATCTTAACTATGTCTCTATTATATGTTTTATTCATTTCATAAGTAGGACAGAATAATATTATATGATCAAAATGATTCTTATAAATAGTTTCTAACAAATCTAATATGAAATGTGTTTTACCACAATTGGTTACACCAGTAACTAACATATTATGCGGATAAATATATATAAATCTTTATTCATTTATTCTTTTAATTTTACTAGATAAAATCCATTCATTAAATTTATCATCGTATCCTTTATATTTCACCAAAGAATACTTTTTTCCTTTAAGAGTTTTTGTTTTCAATACTTTTTCTATTTTGTATTCTATTTCATCTGGGTTTGATACAAGTGATAATTCTTGTTCATTGAAATAACCTAATATTTCTTCATCTTTTAGATCTTCTAATTTATAAACAAAAGGTTTAGTTAATATTATCTTTTTGATCTTGAATATTTCTTCTGTAAAATTTGGGGTATAACCTTTATAAAAGGTTTTTCTATATTTAGATATTCTAACGTGTTGTCTTATTTTAAATTTAGGTTCACCGAAATCATGTGTAACAAACGCTCCATATAAATTATTCCAAACTATTTCCGAATTATCTTCTTTTCTAGCTTGTATAGGTTTCATATTTATAGAACTATGTTTAGAATTATTATAACCTTTCACTAAATCATCTAATACATCGATATATTTATATGTTTCATTAGCAGTAAAATATTTCCACATTCTAGATTTCAATGTTTTATTAAATCTTTCTATAATAGATGCTTTTTTATCTGAGTGTGTTTAAAAATATTCTACATCGTTATCAGATAATAGTTTTTTAAAATGTTTGTTATAGAATTCCTTACCTTCATCAAATTGTATCTTATCTGGAATAGCTTCTTTAAATATATTCTTAAAAGCATTTGTAACTTCTATTCCAGTTTTATTTTTGATTGGAATTGAGCATGCGTATCGACTGAATATGTCTATAACATTCAATATCCAGAAATATCCTTTGTTGTATTCTTCTAAGTTCTTCATGTCAATTAAATCAGCTTGCCATTGTTGATCAATATATGAAACCATAACTTTTCTTGTTAAATAAGTTTTATCCATTTTCTTGTGGATTTGATATGTTGGTTGATTTTGTAACCATGATTTTAATTCACTATATTTTATATCACCATTTTCATTATCAGATTTAATTTTATTCCATAATTCTGAAATACTAGAATATGATACTTCACTCTCTGGGCTATAATATAAATCTCTTAGATATTGTTCTTTTTTCATCTTATTTTAATCCATTAATAATAATCTTGGTTTATTTTCAATGACTTTATCATTTGACTTATTTTCTGGTATAATAGGTTTATTATCATTGGAATCATCTTTATCATCAGATTTGAATTTTGATTTATATATTATACCGGATAATATAATAACTGTTACTAATCCAATTGTAATATATAATTTATAATTACTTCCAGCATTAGAAGAATTAGATGGATTATTATTTGAATCAATATCAGATCAAGTCTGTGATTCATTTATATCAGTTAATTTCTTTTTCTTAGCTTTTTTTAATTCTGAAGATCTTTTACCTAATTCTCTTGCCCATTTAATTTGTTTCTCAGATCTAACCTTTTTCTTAACTCCATCACTCATTTATTTTAGTTAATTTTTGTTCTGATTCGTTTTCTGTTTCACCGTTTGGGTGTCGTACGGCGCCATCTTTTTCGTTCTTACCTGATTTATATTCCATAGTTTTGATGTTCGAAAATGTTATGACGCCAGTAGAAATTAATGTCATAACCGATCCTAATTGAAATGGAGCATATCCAACCCATTTTTGTAATTCAGTCATAACTAAGTAGTCATTTTTCAAATCACTATATAATTTATTTTCATCATCAATTGGTATTAACTGGTTACATAACTTAGAGTAACATTTGACAATACCATCTGAAATAGAATCATTTATTATAGCTAATCTAGCTTCTTCATAAATCTTAAAATATTTTATTACTTTATTTGGTTTCATAGCATCTAGTTCTTGAAAAGTAATTATCTTAGTTAAAAACTCTTTAGATTTCCCGCCAGCAATTAGTAATTCAAGATGGTGTTTACAATATAAATAGTATTCATAATCAATATTACAATTAACTTGAGCACAATTAGTTACAACTGTATCTTTATTATCACTTATACCCAAATCATCTAATGTCTTTTCAATATCAATACTATTCTTACTCGATTTCTTTGACATTTATATTAGAGAAAAAAGCGAAAAAACATATAAGTATTATAAAATGATACCAGTATCTCTTTAGATTAAAACTAGCTTAGTTAAAGGTAAAGAATTTTAGTATTAGTTATTGTTTTTTTAGTATTTTTTATTTGTGATATAAAGTATTCTCTTTTGAAAAGAATTGTAAAAGAAAATATCAAAAATTAAAATAGAAATAATGGCTAGTTGAAGTTATTGTTTTTTTAATATATTTTATTTGAATTCTATTCGATATCTCACTACTTTTGTTTATCTATTAGGAGCAGTAATTATAACTGTCCAGATAAGTCATTTCGGATTCTTCATATCAAATTCCTGAACATATTGTTCATTATTTGGATCATTGTTCCATTGATCAATAAATTTCTTTGCCTTTGTTAACTGTTCTAAATATAACTGTAAATCTAGTTTATTAGATATGATTTGATTTTCTTTCTTTTCTAAAGGCCTTAAATTTTTCCAACCCCAAATAAGTTTTTTATTGTATTCATCATTCATGTTAAATTTAGATATCGGTAACACGTGATCAATATGGTAATAATCTCCATAATTATCTATATTCATTTTATCATCGAATTGAAATATAATCCATGATTTGAGAAATTCATCTGAACAACCCAATAGATTAGATTAGATTAGAGTGTTTCTGAATGTGTTTCTTTGTTGAATAATTGTGTTAATCTAGATCTTAAGCATTGTTTCAATCTAAAATTAAGATCTGTTTGATATCTTTCTCTCATATATTCTGTCATATAATAATTATAATGTTCTATATTATCTTCTTGGTATTGTATATAGTTTAAAACAAGTTTTACAACAATATTGAAAACCATCTTTGCTTATCATACGCTTACTAAATTCTGTTAAAGCTAATTTATCTAATTCACATTTAGAACACTTCTTGTAGTATATATTTATAACACCAGCAGTGTTATTTGTAATATTGATAATTTGTGGTTGTTCTGGTTCCATTTATTATATGTATTTTTTACTAAATTGGTTAATATTTTAGAATCCTCTTCCATTTCTTCGACCAACGTCATTCTTTTTCATTCCTCGCTGCTTTTGATAAGTTGTTTCGATTCCTTGATATCTAAATGATACCCCTGGGCAAAACCGCGCATTCATGCGCGGTTTTGCTCAATGCGCATGCGCTAATCATAATTATATATTCATTATGTAAATTCTGTAAAATAGAAACAACCGAACACAGAAAATATCAAAACGTGTTCGCATTAGGCAAACCGCGCATTCGTGCGCGGTTTTGCTTAATGCGCATGCGCTAATCATAATTATATATAATTATGTAAATAGAAACAACCGACATGAAATATCTAAATCATACCACTGAGCAAACCGCGCATTCGTGCGCGCTTTTGATCAATGCGCATGCGCTAATCCTAATTATATATTCATTCTGAATAGAAACGACCGAACATAAAAATTCACCAATCAGATTTACACAATACATTATACAAGTTGTTCGGCCGTTTCTTCCAATACATCATTTGATTTCTATAAATACAATTTATAATTACAAACATTTTTTCAATTGCTGGTAAATATTTAACTACATCAACAAATGTTAAACTTAATCATTGGAGTCTTAATGTTTTTGAAATTCTTATATAGTTTCTTCGTCGATCTTTTGGCGATTCTTGTGTTTCTTGTGCTAATTTCTATTGGTTTCTCTATCACTTCTTGATGCGTATGGCGTTTTATTAATCTAAAAGATATTAGCGGCAACTCTAGCCATCTAAAAGATATACTAAATACACTTAAATAATATATCTAAAGGTTTCATATTTGATAGCCCTAATAACTACAAAAAACAGTATTTACATTTAGATTTAGAATTGTTAACTATAAACTCCTAATTTCGTTTCGAGAGATAGAATATCCTGAGCGTAATGTTACAGCGCCTGTTCATTTCCTGCCACGTCATCTGGTTCCGGCACACCTTTCTAGAATTTTCTCTACACGTTTGCAATATTATGACTCATATGTCTCGGCGTCATAGTAACAGCTGTAACAGCTGTGAATTCATAGATTTATTCAATAGTTCATTACATGAAATGTATATAGGCTCAAATAAAATCATGTTCTAGTATAAACAGCTATGCATTATTTCAATCACACTTTACTAACACTTTTAATGTTTAAAAATCTAACTCATACAAATATGAATATTGAAATGATGTTGTAAATATATCTATATATCTATTCTATAAGAGCTTACACTTTTATATTGAATAATCTGTCAATTTAAATGTTATTCATGTACATGATTATTTTAAGAGTAATAGGGGTAATGGGCTTTCAGGTTAAAGGTTGAATGGTCGAGTTCATTAAAAACAAATATTAAAAGTAATTTAAAACTATAATATATTTTCATAACCGTGTGTATTTCAGTTGAATAATAGAATAATTATTATTATAAAAATATATTTGATTATATGAATTTGTGTATTGTAAATAAATCAATTGGTCGCGGAGCGGAGCGGTAGCGAAGTGGAGCGACCAATTGATTTAATACAATATGCTTTTTAAATTTAAATTATTGATATCTTAGAATAAATATTTAGTTATAATATAAAATACACACGGTTATGAAAATATATTATAGTTTTAAATTACTTTTAATGTTTTGTTTTTAATGAGCTCGACCCTTCGACCTTTGGCTTGAAAGCCCATTACCCCTATTACTAAGATGCCATGACACTTACTCGGGTATACCCGAGTAAATTCAATCCGATTCGATTTACACCCTTACTAACGACCACAGAAGTTTATTTTATGGAAACCTGCAATGTACTGCCAGAATTTAATCAATCTCAATCAAGACAGACTGAGCGTATCTCTTTCTGTCCTCTAATGAAAGTGACATAAATCTCTGAGCGATGAAAAATCTGGCCTCTGAATGTTACCGCATCGCATTAGAAAAAATACAACTAAATTGAATATTGCTATATTGTAAAATGTATTTCTTTACTTAGAATTATTCCTATGGTATAATATTTAATTAGCTGTTCCGATAGATGGAGTATTAAGATCCGATTGTCGAACATTAAACTATCTGGAAGCAGATGGACCGTGAAAGTTAGGCGTAATATCGCGTATAAGCCGTGGCATCACCAAAATAAACATATAATTCTGCTTTGTGTATTTTTAATATTTTTTTCGCTTTCTGTATGATCGCTGCGTGTAGTGTATTAGTTTTGTATACCTTGTTTGTATTCATACGGATCAATAAAGTTTAATTGACATTGATTGACATTACCCAAAGTCGTTTGTTTATCCACCGTAACTCGGGGAAACCCGGGCGCGTTCGATTAGTTACCCGGGCATCCCCGAGTAAAGGTGAGTCAGGAAATCGAACGCGCTATACATTTATTTGCACAGAAGAGGTAAATCTCCAACTTTAATCTAGGATCGCGCGAGAACAAAATGTTCATATAAGATCCGTACTTTTATCGTTTATCGTGAGACTGCGCATAACAATTGAAAAAAACGTTTACAGGTTAATGTACATAACACACGCGGTAGGATTTCTTGTCTAAAGTGATGCACGAAATGATTTGTTATTTCACCATTTTATGCAGAGTGGTCAAGTATTCTTGATCTTAAATGATGAACCAATCTCCAAAACCCAGTTCTACAGTTGTCAGAAGTATCTCATCGAAAATTAACTCATTTTAGAGTTAAATCTAATTAACTGTAGAACTGGACCCAGTTCCAAAGTTGTGTGTTAGAGTTAACTCTGAGTTAAAGTTAGTTCATTTTCAATGAGTTAACTCAGAGTCAAATCTTAGCTGGGAACTGTGGAACTGGACCCCGACCCCTTAACTTGTTCCATTTATTATATTTCACTATTTTATGCAATGATCTCAAGTATTCTTTGTTACAATATCTCAATATTGCTTATCATCATTAACTTGAGTACCGTAAATTGGGGTGACTTGAGACAAGGGGGTGACTTGAGACAATATGGCCGATGAGTAATTGCTGTGTCATTCTTACAAAGTATCTACACTTTTTCTAATAGCTTGGTGAGTAGAATGAATTTTGTTCTCATATTGCATGAATTTAGGGGCCTTAAATAGTCCAGATCACAGTGAGCTGAAGTGTGTCAATCTCGAAAGTAAGGTTTTGCATAACTTAGGAAAATTACATTCAGAAAACTTCATTCGGGGTGCATAACTCATCTCTTTATACCCCAAATACACATATGCAGTGACAAAGCTTCAGTGCACTCTGTGACCTTAGATATTGATCTTTTATTCATCATTATTCTATAAAAATAAAAATTAGGTCGGATGTTTATCCAGCCAACTAGGGGTGACTTGAGACAGTGTCTCAAGTCACCCCGACTAAAATTTTCTGTGCAATTTCATATGGGGTTACTTGAGAGACTGTCTCAAGTAACCCCATGTGAAATTGCACAGAAAAGTCGTCCAACAGGGGGCTGAATCAGACTCTGAAAGTAATAGGGAAAGTGGGCTTTCATACCAGAGTACGAGAGTACGAGACACCACTCATCACAGCTAGGCCGAGAACGGTCAACAGCGTTGTGATACATGTATACAGTGAGTGCGCGTAACAACAACTGCGCGTGAATAGATCGATACAGTGAGTCGCTACCGAGAACGGTTATTAACGCGTGTGCTATTACTGTAGAACAGTGATTGCGTGTCAACTGTGCTCGGATAAATAGCGTGCTTGTTATATACAAGGGGAAGTAATCCCCACTCATCACCACAAGTAATTTTTTTTCCTTATAAATGGGAGATAGGAAAGCATTCTTAGCAACAATAAAAAACACAATAAAACCAACCAGCAAAAAACAATTTGAAATAAAAAAGTTAGTTGATGTTACAAAAGAAATTGAACATAAAATATTGAAAAGATAAAAACTAAATATGGAGAGAAAGTATCAGCTAATTTAAGCTACTGTAATGTTTGTACATCGCGAGAATTTAAAGTATTTTTACCTGATAAATGGGTTTCATAAGTACAGAGGAATAAAAAGATTTAGAAGGATTTAAAATAATCTATCATGGAAAAAATGAAGATGGCCATCATGATTTATAAATTGTTGATTAAATTTTAAAAAAAAATGAATTAATAAAAATAATGAATATCTAGAATCCGAAATGACTTATCTGGACAATTTAATTGCTCCACATAGATAGACAAAAGTAGTGAGATATTCAATTAATTTAAAAAAATTATTTTTTTTGCTTATTTTCTAAAATATTAATCCATTTTTTTTATTGTCAATTTTGGAATTTCAGAAGTATTTTCATTTTTGATAGCAGTTGTTTCAGAATTATTAATATCACGAATTTTATTTGATTTCTTATACCAATTACACCCAATCAAAATGAATACAATTACAAATCCAACTGTAAAATATAGACATTTATTAAATATTCTATCATTAGAAGGAGTAGAAATAACAATATTTTCACCATTTTTATTACCTATTTTTTCTTTTACAGCTTTTTTATATTCTTGTGATTTAATTCCTAATTGCCGAGACCATTCAATTTGTTTCTGAGTTCTCGGTTTTTTCTTCACAGTTAATTCCTTCACTTCTTCCACTTCGCTCATTTATTATAGAAATATTTTTACTTTCAATATTTGAAAATGTTATAACTCCAGTTGATAATAATGTCATAAATCCACCTAATTGAAATGATAAATATCCAATCCATTTATTTAATTCAGTCATAACTAAATAATCATTTTTTAAATCAGCATATAATCTATTTTCTTCTTGAATTGGTAGTATATAATTACATAATTTACTATAACCTTTTACTACATTTTCTGATATCGCGTCATTAATTCTAGCTGTTCTCGCGGTTTCATAAATCTTAAATAATCTAATAATTTCATCTGATTTCATTGTATCTAATTCATTATAAGTTAAATTTTTACCGATAAAATTTTTACATTTTCCAGATGCTATTAATATTTCTAATTGATGTTTACAATAAAGATAATATTCATAATTATTATTTGTTGTAACATTATTTAAAGCACCATCATCTGGAGTTAATTTTGTTTCTGTTATTCCTAAATCATCTAAAGTTTTTTCAATTGGAACATCACCATTTTTAGATTTTATTTTCTTTCCACCTCCCATTTATATAACAAAAAAATTAGTTGTGATGTTGCAACTAGAATTTAACTAGAATGTAACTAGAATTCAACTAGATTAACAAGCTAGTTGAAATATTGTTGTTTTTGTTTATTTCTTGTTAAATCTAGTTGATTTTTGTTCCAACTACCAATAACTAGAATTTAACTAGAATGTAACTAAAAATATATTAGATTAACAAGCTAGTTAAATTATTGTTGAATTTTATTTGATTTTTGTTTCAAATACAAATAACTAGAATTCAACTAGAATGTAACTAAATATGTAATAGATTAACAAGCTAGTTGAATTTAAATAAATTCATATTTAAATGGATGTTGTAATCTAAATAGTAATTTTGATCTTTTATTATTTTTCAATTTATCCATATATTCATTACGTAAATCATGCGGAATAATATCATTTTCCTCAAGCGCATTTTTCATCGATTTTCTATCTTTATTGTATAATAAAACTAAAAATCTAATGTTTTCTCTAAAATCTTTAACAATTGAATTATATTTTTGATTTAAAACCCAAGTTGTTATCCAAAAATGTCTACCAGAAAAAGCTAAATAACATAACTCACTTTCTCTAACTTTTGAATCATGTAAATTTGCACAATCATCTATAATGAATAATGTATTTGATCCTTTATAAATATCAATTGCTATTTTAATGCAATTATCTAAATTTTCTTTTACTGTTTTAGGATCTAATATAATTAATTTATTATTTCTAGTAATATATCTATCATAAGTTTGATTGAATTCATATGTTGGACAAAATAATAATATATTATCAAAATAGTTTTTATAAACAGTTTCTAATAAATTTAATATAAGATAAGTTTTTCCACAATTTGTTACGCCAGAAATTAACATATTATGAGGCTCAAATATAAATAATTCCTTATTCATTTATATATTTTTAATTTTACTTGATAATATCCATTCATTGAATTTATCTGGCCATCCAACCCATTTTACTAAAGAATATTTTTTTCTTTTAACAGTTTTTGTTTTTAATACTTTTTCAATTTTATATTCTTGTTCTAGATTTTCAGTAGTTAAACTCAATTCTTCTTCATGAAAATACCCATCAATTTCTTCACCAACTAAATCTTCTAATTTATAGACATATGGTTTTGTTGTTATTACCTTTTTTATTTTATATATTTCCCTAGTAAAATTTCGATCGTATCCTTTATCAAATATCTTTTTATATTTAGAAATTCTAACGTGTTGTCCTATTTTAAATTTAGGTTCACCAAAATCATCTACAAGAAATGCTCCATATGAATTATTCCAACCAATTTCAGCATTTTCAGGTTTTCTAGCATCAATAGGTTTCATTCCAATAGAAGAATGATAAGAATTATCATATCCTTATATCAATTTTGGTAAAACATCAATCCATTTAAAAGTATTATATGCTGTAAAATATTTCCACATTCTTGTTCTTAATGTTCTATTTAATCGTTCAACAACTGCTGCTTTTTTATCCGATTTTGTTGAAAAATATTTAATATTATGATTATCTAAGAGTTCATGAACAAGTGAATTATCAAATTCTTTTCCATCATCAAATTGTATTTTTTCTGGTTTTAGTTTATCATCCGAAAGAAATTTTCTTAACACATTTGATGTTTGTACAGCATCTTTTCTATAAAGTGGGAAGCTCCATACATAACGACTAAAAATATCAATTATATTCAATATCCACCAATAATCATCATTATCTTTAACATTTTTCATATCAAATCTCCTTGCATTTTTAAATCTCCTTGCCACTGTTGATCTACATAACTTACCATAGTTTTACGAGTTTTATATTTTCTAACAATCTTTATATGCGTTGTATATGTTGGTTGTTCTAACATAAATTCATTTATATCTTTATATTTAACTAAATTTTGTGGGATTATCTTATCTAATTTATCTTGTTTTACTTGACGCCATATATTTTTGGTAGAAGAATAAGCAACCGAACTCTCAGGGTTGTAATATAAATTTCTTAAATATTGTTCTTTAGTATTAGGAGTTTTTTTTACCGCCCATTTATATATCGTTATTTTTAACTTTATATTTCTAATATTGAATACTATCTTATTGTGAATTTACAATATTTAATTGTGCGTCAGATATAATATAAATGTGCATTTTGAAATTGAAGCTTCCTTTTTTCTTTTTCATGAATAATTGAATTCCATCTTTAGTGTTCTGTAGTTTTTTCCCAGAACCATGTAATGAATTATCCTCTGTTGTTCTAAAATCTAACCATAATGCATATTTATTACCGGTATAATAATCAATTTGATTAATATTACAATTTTCAGATGATTTTACTTTTTCATTCATAAAATGTTTTCTAATTTCTGGCCATTGATCTAACATTCTCATTCCTTGACAAAATATTTTATTTGCTATTCCTTCGATAGTTATTTAGGGTTTTCTGACTTTCGTCGAAAACCCTCTTGAAATTCTGTTGATTATTATTATCATTATATATTTTCCGCCGATTTCGTCAAATAAAATTCATCTTCATTCAGATTCGGTAACTGACAGCTTCGAAACGAAATGTATAAATTGATACTGTAATAACGGTCTCTCTGAACCAACAGATTGTCTGAATGTACTTTCCATCCTATTTGAAACTTAAAATTACTTATTAGGTTACTGTATTATCATCCGAAAGAAATTTTCTTAAAACATTTGATGTTTGTACAGCATCTTTTCTATAAAGTGGGAAGCTCCATACATAACGACTAAAAATATCAATTTTATTCAATATCCACCAATAATCATCATTATCTTTCTTAACATTTTTAATGTCAAATCTCCTTGCATTTTTAAATCTCCTTGCCACTGTTGATCTACATAACTTACCATAGTTTTACGAGTTTTATATTTTCTAACAATCTTTATATGCGTTGTATATGTTGGTTGTTCTAACATAAATTCATTTATATCTTTATATTTAACTAAATTTTGTGGGATTATCTTATCTAATTTATCTTGTTTTACTTTACGCCATATATTTTTGGTAGAAGAATAAGCAACCGAACTCTCAGGGTTGTAATATAAATTTCTTAAATATTGTTCTTTAGTATTAGGAGTTTTTTTACCGCCCATTTATATATCGTTAATTTTAACTTTATATTTCTAATATTGAATACTATCTAATTGTGAATTTACAATATTTAATTGTGCGTCAGATATAATATAAATGTGCATTTTGAAATTGAAGCTTCCTTTTTTTTTTCATGAATAATTGCATTCCATCTTTAGTGTTCTGTAGTTTTTTCCCAGAACCATGTAATGAATTATCCTCTGTTGTTCTAAAATCTAACCATAATGCATATTTATTACCGGTATAATAATCAATTTGATTAATATTACAATTTTCAGATGATTTTACTTTTTCATTCATAAAATGTTTTCTAATTTCTGGCCATTGATCTATCATTCTCATTCCTTGACAAAATATTTTATTTGCTATTCCTTCGATAGTTATTTAGGGTTTTCTGACTTTCGTCGAAAACCCCCTTGAAATTCTGTTGATTATTATTATTATTATATATTTTCCGCCGATTTCGTCAAATAAAATTCATCTTCATTCAGATTCGGCAACTGACAGCTTCGAAACGAAATGTATAAATTGATACTGTAATAACGGTCTCTCTGAACCAACAGATTGTCTGAATGTACTTTCCATCCTATTTGAAACTTAAAATTACTTATTAGGTTACTGTAAATAAAGAATTGAATTGAATTGTTAGACAACAAGCACCGGCGAAATAACAGTTTGTGACGTCAGTTAGTAAGTAAATAAAGGAGGGCTCCGAGAATTTCCAAATCACGGGGACTATACTGGGGTTAGACCATTCAACCAAAAAGAGGATTGCTCCGATAATATCCAAATCATCTCATTTTATTTTTTCCATCGAATACCCGGTAATTAATTTTTCTTTTCGATCACATGCATCCAGAAAACCCGTTATCGCTGCTTTGCAGCTATATTTCTACTTTTGTTATTTCAGGATTATAATAATTATCTACCATAAGTATATGTTGCAATGGTAAAAAAATATTAATATACCTTTAATAGATCTTCTTGGGAAGTTAATATTCTCATTAATTATTTCATCATTTGCATCAAAAGTTACAGTTTTAAATTATCAATATAATCATATAATAATGAAAATCCTTGATTGTATTGAGTTTGAATTGTATTAGCAATATTTTAATTAGTTACTGTATTATATTCTAAACATATATTCGATAATTTATAACCCATATCTTTAACAACGTTAGATAATACAATTTCATTTACAGGAGCAAATGTTATCTCAAATATAATATCTTCTTGAATTGCATATTTATATAAACGTGCATTATTATTTATCAATTCAAAGTCTAATGGAATTTTATATTTGCTTCCATAAATATTTTTAATCAAATTATCTACGTCATTAGCTACTACTGCATTATTGGCTTAAGATCTTAATTTATTTTGTGTTTCCGATTGAATGCCTTGAAATATCATATTATTTCTATTTTCTTTAGTTAAAAAAGTTTAATAAATTATAATCATCTAATGAGAAAACTGTTTCTGGACCAATCTTTATACTTAATTTTTTAATAAAATATCTTCCAACATTATCAACAACATAATTATTATTATTACCGGTTACTTTTATATCGGCTGATAAATGAATACTATTTTGAACATAAAAAGTATTTTGTGTTAACCGAGGAATTCTAACATATAAAGTTTCATCAGGATTAATATTAGAAGGATTATAAGTAATTATATGATGAGATCTTCCTGCTTTAATAGCATTAGATATTCTATGATTCTTAGAAGGATTGATATAACTCCCACTCATTTATGCAACAAAAAAATTAATTATTTATTTTTTATCATGTTTACTTGATAATTTTTGATATCATATTCACTAACCCAAAAATAATTGCACTAACAATTGTAATTAAAAATAAAATGATATGTTCAGCAGCAAAGTTAAGAATATTCCCTGCAGATTTCAATATAAAACCAACAATTGATGCAATAATTCCTGGTAAAGCTGCAGCAGATTTTTTAGATAGTTCCCATAAATATTTTGCTAATTCTTTTAAACCATCTTTAACTTTATCTTGTATAGAATTATTATCATTTGGGGGTTTATCCGGTTTATTAGGATTTGGTGTAGATTTTAAAGCATTTGATATTGCTAAACCTATTGTTGTGAATACCATAGTTACAGCTGTTAGAATTGAAAGAATTGTTATACCTTCTAACTTAAATAATAATTTTATTCTATCTTTCAATGATATTTCAGAATTTGGTTTTATCAACAAATCTTTAAAAATAACTTTTAATCTATTAATATTAATATTAGTATTAATATTAATATTAATATCATATGATTTTTTTAATAATTTAATTTCTTCTTTCTGTACTTCTAAATTATCTTTTAAATTATTAATTTCTTTTTCTAAACGTAATTCTTTTTGCCTATATTCAATTTCATCAATTACTTGATTATCAAGATCAGACTTTAATTGTTCTGATTCTTTTCTTGATTTAAATAATTCATCTTCTAAAGTTCCAATTTTAAAATCTCATACTTTTATCATGCGCAATTTTATCAGCTTCATTTCTTATACTAATAATTTCTCTAATTGCTTCATCAGAAAATATATTTAAATCTTCTAATTCTTGATCTGATGCATCAAGTAACCCATTTTGTAAAAGTTTTTCAGTTTGAACTTCGGTTGATTTAAGTTTACTAGTTTTGGAAGTTTTGTTCTGTTCAGATGTTGTTTCTGGTTCTAAATTTTCATTAATAATCTTCAAAAAATCATCATTTCTTCGTTTAAATTCTATTCTATTTAGAGTTATCTCTTCTTCTGTAACATCAGTTATAACATCATTATTGATTTTCTTAATTAGATTGTTCTAATTTAATAAAAGTTGATTTTGTTATTATTTTATCAAGACTTTTATTAGAAGATATCTTAAAACAATAGTCATCTTTCAAATGCCAATAATAGTCACCATTTAAATATTTCAAATCTTTCACTAAATAATTCATACTTTTATTAGTTATATTGAAACCAGATTTTTTTAATATTGGTTGAAATTTATCAGTTAATTCTTCATATTCTAATTCTTTTTTAATAAACCTGGATTTTCATTTTCAATGTCCAATCTTGAACGTGCTTTACTAACAAATCCATTAGTATCAGGTCTTGATGAATTAGAATTATATGCTGTTTCATTATCGACATTAAAACTTGTTTCATTAAAATCAGGTGGTTGTTCATCACTTATACCAGGAGCGTCATCTACAGGATCCAATGGAATATCTACTTTTGCCATTTATATAATAAAAAAATTAAAATTTGAAATATAATACTCCTCCGATTACAATTCCTATACGAGTTAAAGCTAATTTAGTATTTTCATGGGATTTATTATCATTATCAGTTATAATCATATCATGTTGAATATTATCAGTTTTAATATTTTCTGATGTATTATAATCCGGTTTAGAATCATTATTTAATTTAATATTCTTAGTTTTAGTTTCTGTTGATTGAATATGTTTTTTATTTTTTTCACCTTCCATTAATTTTGGAGCAGTAATAATCTTTTTATTCATATCATTTAATCCAAATGAATTATTTATTGTTGCAGTTTTAATTAGATTATTGTAACCAATTATGTTTCCCATCTTTAATACTAAATCATTAGAAATAATTAATAGATTAGGGCCTATACAATAATTTAGTCTTACATGAGATTTATCTAAATAATTTTGATATCTTACAATGTTTTCTGGAATCGATCTATTTTTATCATTATGAATGGAATCTTCAAATAATACTTTGAATTGTTTCTGCGCATCGAATGAAGTGTTATCATTTCCAACTGGGTCTGACTATTTCAGATGGCTGGGAGTCACCTTCATTTCGGTCAACGAATTATACATTTAGACTTCACTTACGTACCTAAAATGGCGGACGATTCAACTTCATCTTCCGATCCGTCTTATTCTTGTCATGATTGTCATGATTTTATGGAAGTGTCAGCACTCATCAATGAACACGAATTGAAGTCAAGAACTACGTGGTGCGTCTGGTGGAAGGACAAGTTATCTGAATATAGTGGTGGTATGTTTATCTTTTACCGTAATTTTAATGTCTTTCTACCCAAGTCTTGTTTTCTGTTCTATCTATCTAGACCTATAGTACAGTATAATAACTTATACGCTGATGAGTGTTGTGTTAAGAAAACACTTGTCGTGTTGACATATGGCCTCGCAAACAGCATATATACACGAGTACGAATAAGCCTTCCTGTATGTACTGTTTTTCGATATGATCGTATGCCTATAGGCTAATACATGCAGGCGCGCGTCACCGGAATTACAGATATTATTGGGGCAAACCACTTCAATTCATTTCAGCGAAATCACATATTCCGACATAAGCAAGGCTATTTTGAATGAAATATGAAGCAAAGAGACCAGAAATTCAATCCGAGCTAAATGAATCCGAGACTGATATGGATCCGACATAGGCTGAGTCTACTGTAGTATTTACTTTCGAAACTCTTCTATCACTGAACTGCTTTTAATGTAGTAAGTATTTTATGTTCATACAGTCTGAAAGTCTGTCTGGACTTTCTGACTGCATACTTAATACCAAAACATATTTTTGGTGGGGGTGCAACATGCTTTTTTCTCTTTCACTTATTGCTTTTTGACTTAATGTTTTTGTCTAATACTCCATATAACATGTATATGATGTATTTTTGATAAAGGTTATTGGGATCATTACACAGCACAAATGTGGTGTCGATTAGTTCACATAAAAAATATGCTAATTATTTGAATATAGGGACATTTAAAGTTGTGGAAAATTTTTGTCCATTGTAAATGTGTGGACTCATTGGCATATATATACCGGTATATATATATATATATATATATATATATATATATATATATATATATATATATATATATATATATATATATATATATATATATATATATATATATATATATATATTAGTATATAATAATTGGAGGTAGGTAATTTGATAACATCTATTTTCTGCACACTTCGGCAACAGGTGAACTAATTTGGCCATTTTGGTTTGCTTTTTAACTTTTTACACATAATAATTTCTTATATCTTAGTAACCCGATCGTTGTAGAGAAACGTTTGACAATCACCATATTTGTATATCAATGACTTGTAATATTCACCATATTGTACTCAATGTCACCTAACATCATCTGCACCGTATGCACTATTAAAATGCTGTAAGGCCGTGTTGTAATCCAATTTTTTTAAGTCAATCAGAACTATGAACATGTATATTCACATTTCAAAATTGTGTAAGTTGATTTATATCAGAACAATGTTTATTCAAATTTAAAAATTTGTGAAATAAAAAAGTTTGTATGGTACATATATGTTTATGGTTTTAGTTTGTATTTTTCTTCAAGTTGAATGTAATTTGGGAGGACTTTTTTTTCCAAATTCTTTAGTATATAATATTCCTAATCCACCCATTGTTCCAATTTTTGAATTAATTATTTGAATATTTATTTGAATTAATATTAAATTCATTACATATTTTATAAAACTTAGAAAAATTAATATTATTATTCAATTCTTTAAAATATTTTGAACCTGGTAAAGGACATTCTAATTCATCTAATATTAATTTTACTTGAAAATATGTATGAAATCTAAAAAGTGATAACATCAATGGTAAACTTGGTTTGTTTAAATGATCATTCCAACTAATTCCACATCCTGTTGTTGCGCAATAAACAGCAAAATTTAATTGGTTCTGCCAATACTTCATATTAGATTTTAATAACCATTTGCCTCATTTAAATTTTTAAAATTAATTGTATACACATGAAACATATTTTCCATCTTAACATTAAAATAATTAGTTTCAGTAACATAAATATATAAATCAATTAATGAATTTAAAACTTCATTTCTATATGAAATATCTTTATTAAAATCTATTGCTGGAATATTATATTTAATTGATTTATTATATTGGAAAGCTTTTGGAAAACTATCTACCATTTATATAATTAAAAAATCAATAATTTATTAATTCTTTTAATAATTTATCTTTTTCTTCAACTGTTATATGACCATTTAAACTGATTATATAATCTAGTGTATTCTTTAATTTATTAATTTCTTTTATATTAGTTTTAATTTTTATCTTTATTACTTTTTATATTTAATTTTGAACTTATACCAGTTAATACACTTGATGATAATCCTAATACACCAATTGATATAGCTAAAGGTGTTAATGGACTGAATATTGCTAGAAATGTTATTACAGAACTAATTGTAACCGAACCACTGATAATAAAATAATATATAATTTTAGATTTTAATAATTTTTTCTTTTTTATCTTTAAGTAACTTTCAAATTCTAATATTTGTTTTTCTAAATATGTTTTTAATTTAGTTTTATTTATATCATGAGGAATAATATCAATATTATCATCCATTTATTTAGCAAAAAAATTACTAATTAGTAAATCTATATGCTACAAATATAACAATAACAGTTCCACCTAAAATCCATATTATTTCATATTTCTGTTGTTCTTTACTTGGGGTATAATAATCTGATAATTTAGGTTTGTATAGATGTAATTTTTCTTTATTGGTTACCGCGTTATATAAACTCATTGCATCATCAACTGATTGAAAATCTCTATGTGAAATCTTCTGATCATATAATTCCTTGTTAATATAATCCATATAGTTTTGCCTCTTTTCACTATATTCTTCTGCTGCTTTATTGAATTTTTCTAATGCTAAGTTATGTCTTTTTTGTTCTGTTAATGATCCATTTTTATCAATATGTTTAAATAAATAACCACCGCCAGTCACTCCATTGGACCGAGTCCCGACAGTAAGATGGATGGACTGGAAGCCCTCGCTAGCGCGGCAGAGATACGATCGAAAGCAGTCGATGACATGAGTGTCGCGTCCACGCAGTCGTCCAGTAAACTTAGAAGCAGGATAGCAGCAAAGGCTGCTAGACATGAAGTCGAACTTAAGTCCTTAAATTTAGAGTCGGAGAAGAAAGCTAAAGCGACTCCACGAAGAAGAAGGATTACGACGGCTCTCCCTCGAAAAGGAACTGGCTTGTGCGCAGGCCGAGTTGGAGGCAGTTGAAAGGGTTGAATCAGAGTGCTCGTTCGGTCGGGCACGCTCCGCGCGGCACAGCCATTCTAAAGTTGCTCGAAGGAAAGGCTCGATTCGAAGAGTCGGGAAGGGTCGCTGGAAAAGTGTTCGAATGTATTGGATATAAACAACCGCGAAGAATCCCTGTGTCGATAATAAAGTAAATCGCGGTGTTAAACAGTTATCGATTTCCGCCCCCGTGTTCACGCACGAAAGCCAAACACTTGAGGTGGCCGCTATCGTGAAACACCTCAGTAAACCGCCGGCAGACGTCAGAAGATTCGGTGGAGATCCGTTGGAGTTCGGAAGATTCGTACGCCAGTTTAACGCCAAAGCCGTCGCGAACTCTTCAGACAGTTCCGAGTGTATGAACTTCTTGGAACAATTCACCTTTGGCGAAGCTGATAGGGTCGTCGTCGGCTATGGAATGCTTAACTCTGATATAGCTTTTCGCGCCGCTATTGACGAGCTAAAGTCTCGCTATGGAGACGGCGAAATTGTTGCGTGCGAATACGTCCAGAAGGCCCTCGACTGGCCCGCAGTACGGCCAGATAAACCTAAGGCACTAGACGAAATCGGAATGTTCCTCACGGAGTGCTTGCATACCATCAACGATTTGAGTAGTATACGTATACTTGAATACCCAGATAACATAAAGCGCATTGTTGCCAAATTACCGCTACATCTTCAAGAACGATGGCGAAGTATTGGCCGATTTCGTTCGTGGAACTGGTGGACTTCGTGCGTCGCGAGGTCAGAAAGGCAAACGATCCGATCTACGGTAAAATGGCTATCGCAGCCGTATACCCGCGTTTCGAGAAGAAACCGATTAGAAACCCGATTACGACTGGAGCTACGGTTACTACTACCAACCGTCGACACCAATGCGCCTACTGCATAGTAGACTCTCACTCGACGGAAAATTTTAAAGCTCTTCAGAAACAGAGCATTGACGACGGGTTAAAAACCTTCCGAGAAAAGAATCTATGCTACGGCTGTTGTAGAGCCAGTCATCGTTCTCAGAATTGTCAGCACCGGTCGACATGCAAAGTTGAATCGTGCCAAAAGAAACACCCAATGGTACTTCATGTCGAAAAGTTGGCTCTTAGTGGTGAAGAACGTAAATACTCGAATACTGGCGAAGTCACCGAGCCTACTATCACGAAAGTAGACGCCAAGCGGTGCAACTAATTTCTCTGATTCGGAAGAAATTCAAGGATCCATGGCCGTAGTTCCCGTCAGACTGCGCACCAAAGGCGGTCTGAAAGAAGTCGTAACATACGCCTTCTTAGACCCAGGCAGCTCCATCTCGATCTGCTGTGTCAAGTTAGCGGAAAAATTGGGAGCTTCGAAACGACCGTCAAACATAAATGTAGGAACCGTGAATTCACCCAACGGTGAACTCATTAAAACATGTAAGGTCGCTGGGCTGGAAGTCCGCCCGTTGGAAATGGTCGACGAGGGCTCCGTAAAGCTCCCAGCCGTTTACACACTACAAAGCATCCCCGTCACCGAAGAAGATATGGACAAAGAAGGAGAGCTACAGTCATGGCCTCACCTCAACTCGCTGAGACCATTTGCCAGATTAAAGACCGAAGTTGGCCTGATGATTGGCGCAAACGTTCCCGACGCGTTCACCCCGACTGCGATATGGACTGGTCCCAGCGGAAGCCCATACGCGGCCATTACCACACTGGGTTGGGTCGTATGGAATGTAGTCAGAGAAAAATCTAAGAATAAAGTCGTTCACCGAACGTGGTTAACCGAAAACGAAGAATTGAAGAACCTCGAATCTCGTCTCGTGGAAACCTTTAACTTCGGCTTCACCGAGAGAACAATCGACGATGAAAAACAGTGGTCACAGGAAGATCGAGCCTTTATGGAAAAGGTCGGGAGTCAAATCAAACTCGTAGATGGGCATTACGAAATATCCCTACCCTTTAGGGAAAGTATTAAGTTGCCGTGCAACAGACCTGCCGCCGAATCTCGCCTGACGAACTTACGGAAACGGCTTATGGCAGATTCGCGACTCCGTGCCGAGTACGTAGCGTGTATGAACGACGTCATCAGTAAAGGGTATGCCGAGTTAGTCCCCGAAGCAGATCTTCATAAGACCTCCGAAGTTTGGTACATACCGCATCACGGGGTGTATCATCCTAAGAAGGCTAAATTACGCGTAGTTTTCGATTGTGCGGCTAAATACAACGGCGTATCACTCAACGATGCCCTGTTGCAGGGTCCCGACTTAACGAATAACCTTAACCTTGTTGCCGTCCTCTTGAGATTCAGGGAGAAACCAGTGGCCGTATCAGCCGACATAGAATCAATGTTTCATCAGGTACGCGTCGCAAAGAACCATACGGACTATCTTAGATCCCTGTGGTGGGAAGGCGACAACCTCGATAACAAGCCACAATGCTACCGAATGGTCGTGCATCTGTTCGGCGGTACGTCGTCTCCGTGTTGCGCTAACTTAGCGCTGCGTACAGCGGTGCAACGATGGGGCGAGATCAAGAATGCAGACGAAGTAAGTGCCATCACACGGTCATTCTACGTGGATGACCATTTGCGCTCGTACTATACCGTCGACGAGGCAGTGGATCTATTTCGCGCTACCGTTAAAACGTGTTCCGATGGCGGTTTCATCTCCACAAAATTCTTAGCAGTAGCCGCGAGGTTATGAAGGTCTCCCCGGCTCAAGAATGGCCATCGATTGTAAGTCTCGACCTTGACGGCTGTCTTCCCACGGATCGCGCGTTAGGCGTCATATGGGATGCAGAGTATAATGAACTGACTTTCAAAATAAATCTTGACGATAACAAACCTGTAACACGTCGAGGAATTCTGTCTGTCGTGAGCGCAGTGTACAACCCGGTAGGGTTAGCATCACCATTCATACTGCCTGCGAAGATCTTACTACAAGAACTGTGCAAATCTAACGTCGGATAGGACGAAGAAATTTGCGACTTGTATCGGAAGCGTTTTAAATCGTGGTTCGAGGGTGTTTCCAACCTGGAGCAGATCCGGACTCCACGCAATCACGGCTCTGGACGAAATCATAAACTGGATATTAATAACCGGATATTATTATTTCTGTGCTGGTTAAAGACGTATCAACCTTACTATGTCCTGGCAGTTATATTTGATATTGAAGAAACCATCGTGAACTCTGTTATAAATGAAATGCTAATAGTTTTTTGGAATTATTGTAGCCAGTCAATTCGCTGGCCCGAAGATGATGAATGGAGACAAATGATGGGGACATACACATTTTACTATGTGTTGTTGGTGCTATAGACGGCACTGTACATGAAATTCAACGACCCGAGAATGATCAGAGGAACTTTTATAGTGGTCACCATAAATATCATTGCTTAAGTACTCAAATCATTATTGATAACAAACGGATAGTACGGTTCATCCAGTACGGTTTTTTCGGTCGTATGAATGACGCGGGACAAATTCTTCAAATCCCCAATATTGGTCCTGGAATGGATTTAAATTTCCCGGCAGAATGCAACTTAATGGCGGATAAAGGTTACGGAAATAGGTATCCCCAGATTACCCCATTCAGGGAACCTACAATAAGAGCTGTGGATCCGGATTCTCGTCCTGAAATGAGACTTTTCGATAGAGAACTTAATCGAAAACGTTTTTGTCGAGCACATAATCAGAATATTCAAAACGTACCGGGTAGTTGGCATCCTATACCGTCATGAAATCGATATGTTTCCAACTGTAGCTGATGTTTGCGCATTTTTGGCCCAAAGACACGCTCGAATGTATTTTGAACAATTACGATAGTTTTGCTTTACTAGATGTATGTGTATTTCACGAATTTAGAAGCAATCGATGATATTGTTGGCTAATCTTAATTTTCAGCATCATTGAATAAAATAACAAAACTAAAACTAATATACACTGTACGTATAAAATACAAAAAAAAATAAAGTAACTGAGACAGTTCATCCATGGTAATTTGATGGATATTGTGATTTCAACCACTACAACGGCGTCTAATTGTTGTTGTTATTTTCATCGTTCTTATGATTGTTATGTCCGCTATTCATAGCCACTATATGCTCCCGGAAGGCTTGACTACTCCGAGTGATTTCCTGAATGAGTGGAGGTAACAACACCGACGTACAGTATGCCAGCTTTCCCAACCACGCCTGACTATTGCTCCCAGGGGTCTCTCTGAACGCCTGGCGGTCTATTCGGCCCTAGTATATCGTGGATAAACGGAGGATATGCTCCACGAACGATAGGTTCCCTGGGAACTTCCTGATGCTGTTCTCCATGCTGCTGACGCGCTGGAGGCTGTACCACGGCTTCTTGGGGTGGTTGGCCTTCATCTGCTGGAGGCTGTACCATGGCTTCTTGGGGTGGTTGGCCCTCATCTACTGGGGGCTGTACCACGGCTTCTTGGGGTGGTTGGCCTTCATCTGCTGGAGGCTGTACCATGGCTTCTTGAGGTGGTTGGCCCTCATCTACTGGAGGCTGTACCATGGTTACTTGTGGTGGTTGACCTACATTTACTGGGGACCATCCCACTGCCCGCTGCGCAACGTCGGCTGGTGGATGATTCAGTTGACGCTCTTCACCGATTTCGTTCAGTCGTATACCTTGTCCTCCCTCCAAATGTTGACGTTGCTATCATCCTGAAAAATAAAATTGATTAGTATATATTCCATAATTTAAAAAAAAAATATGCGGCCCATTGGACCTGGGATTTTCAAAATAATTATATTATCCCTCCAAATGTTGACGTTGCTATCATCCTGAAAAATAAAATTGATTAGTATATATTCCATAATTTAAAAAAAAAATATGCGGCCCATTGGACCTGGGATTTTCAAAATAATTATATTATGCTTTTCATTGCTACCTCAAATGCTGTATAATGGAAGAATTACTTGAAATAATGGGTTTCAGTCTTAAATACAATCGTTACATGTTATGTACTTTTTTGAGCCTGTTTATATCATATTTTGGCTACATCGGGCTGGGTCTGAGCATCCCCCATGTGGTTTGGGCAGGAGTTAAGTTTGATCTCCTAATATTATTGGAAATTTTTATTTTCCTTGTTAGCCTTGAAAACCTACCTCCTCATAACTCGATGAATGAAATATGATAGACGTTTTTTCCCCTCCGTAACATTCTCGTATATCAACCTCGCAGGCTCATCTCTTTCTAGGTGATTTTGCATATAAACACCAGCATCAGTAGTACACTCTGCCCATGACGCCCATGAGCCTGGAGTAAGAACTCCCTTTCTCGTTATTTGGTTTGCACCATCATCAGAATAATGATACAGATGATTCTCCCCTCATTCTATTTCAACGATTGATTTCATTTTTTTAATTTTGTTCATTGTTTTCATGACACCAATAAATCATCGACAGGTCATCTCTTACAAAAGGGATTATATAGATGAATAGGACGCCTACGCTGATAATGAACCACATTCGAGTGTCGCCATTTGCTATTTCAATTGTTTGTGGACAATACGTGTCCACGTCGCGGCGAAATAGCCTAAGTTGTGAATTCTACATTTTCCCTATCACACTACTTCGCAGATGCGAGTGAAACAGGTTACGGTGTAGTCTGTTACCTGAGAACAGTAGACAAGTCAACAATCGAGTGGCCTGTCAACTAGTTATGTCCAAATCCAGGGTGGCGCCTCTGAAAAAGGTCACAATCCCTAGGATGGAATTGACCGCAGCGGCGATGGCTGCGCGTTTGAACAAGATGCTATTGAAACAGGTCGAATTTCCAGTAAATGATGTTGTTTTATGAACCGATAGTAAAAGTGTGCTGCGTTACATCGCCAACGAAACGGCGAGGTATCAAACGTTCATAGCGAATCGGGTTAACGTTATCCGCGAAGGAAGCAGAGTTGATCAGTGGTGATACGTGGCCACTAAACTAAATCCCACCGATTATGCATCGAGAGGCGTAAACCCTAAGAAATCTACCGTAGTTAATCAGACATGGTTTCACGGTCCAGCCTTTCTACACGTACCCGAAGTAGGTTGGCCGAGCGGGAATATAGATCGCGAGATAAGGGAAGACGATGTCGAAGTCAAGAAAGCCCCCGCTATGGCCACAAGTTTAGTCGACAGCCCTCAACACCCGTTAGAGGAGTTGATTAACCACTATTCATGTTGGTGGAAAGTCAAGAGAAGCGTATCATGGCTAATCCAATGCGTGAGACGACTACGCGGGAGAATTGGACGTAATGCTCGATCTGACGATTCTAAAATTCATCTTACGACCGGCATGCTTGAACAAGCAGAGGAACGTATTGTGAAACACGTGTAGAAGACTAGCTTCGACAAGTAGTTAACCGCTATGAGTACCGATGGAATCGGCAGAGTTTCTAAGAATAGCCCTCTGTATGTGTTAGACCCTTGCATTAAAGACGGCGTTATCCGAGTTGGTGGACGCCTCAAAAGGGCAATAGTTCCGGCTTTAACCCTTTAGGCTCTCACTTCGGAGGTATTCGGGAGCGCATAATTAGGACGGTGCGTAAAATCCTGTTTCACTTATTGCGTCAACAGTCTCTGAGCGACGAGCTGTTCTATACCGTTCTGTGCGAAGCGGAAATGGTTATTAATAACCGCCTCTATATGAGTTTGACAACGACGACCCAAAGCCGCTAACCCCGAATCACGCATTACATATTGAACCAAAATCCGACTTTCCAACTGGAACTTTCGACAGTAAGGACAGTTACATCAAACGCCGATGGCTACAAGTGCAATACTTGGCCACTCAATTCTGGAAGCGGTGGTCGGACGAATATATGCGTTTTTTACAAGTGCGCTCAAAGTGGCACCGTTCTCGCAGAAATGTGACCGTAGGCGATATCGTTCTTATTATGGACTCTAATATCAGGAGCTCTTGGGTTCGTGGAATTGTGAAAAGCGTCGAGTGCGATTTAAACGGATACGTCAGAGCTGTTACAGTAAAAACATCGGTAGGCGAATTCCGTAGACCAGTGGATAAATTGTGCATAATATTGGAATCGGAGGCTTAATTATCCCGTAAAGTTTAACGCGAATTTCTGAGCAGTATAAGGACTGTATATTTTGCCATTAAATTAACCCGCATTTTTAAGGCACGTGTGTTGTCTTATGTACTTACGCATTTATATGTATAGACTAGTGAGTTAAAATCAAAGTGAGATCTATAAACAATTTCATAATGATGGTCAAGTCGCGAATTCAGGTTTCTTGAATTATGATATTAGATACTATAACAAGTCAAGCACCGTAACTGTATGATTATAGGCTCATGTGAGGTTGGTTTGTTCTTTTTAATGTAAACCTAAGCATTTGACCATTCGTTGGTGTTAATAGGGCCCTGCCCTATTGGGGGTATGGTATGTTATGTCGGTTTGGAATTTGTTGGTTTTCGGCGATAATTAACTCGCTTTTCTTGCCACGTCTTAGAGCGTGTAACTGGTCCAGTGAAGACTGGTTGAGTTTTCTTTCCCTCGTGTTTTTCTCTCCGAGACCCGTGATTTTATATGTGGTCGAATGTTTCTGTAAGCAATTATTTTACATACTCGTTATTCTTATGAGTAAGATATCATTTTGTAGTTCTCGCCTAAATATAGATATATTCCTTGGTTCATATTTGGCGCCATTTTGGCCCTTTCCTCGTGTAATCTAGTTTTAATCTTTGTTCATTTTACTTTATCTGTAATGCTTCTCCATTCAGGTGCAACACTTATTGTTGTTACCCCTGCATTAGCTTTATTCATAAGAAAGATTTAAGATGCTTAGTGTATATCTGTTGAATTTTTAGTTTGCACACTTGCTAAACGATGGCAGCACCGCTAGTTGTATCTATAACTGAGAATGTAAACATACTGTTTGTATCTTTCAGTTTATCGTGTTTAAAGACAAGAAATAAATAGGCATTGATCTCATTCGAGCGTCGAGTCAAGTTTCTTTGGAGCACTGTCTCGGTTTGAGGATTCACAAAGATCGTGGGGGCATTGGTTTTTAATATTCCCCAGTACAGAGGTGCTGGGATCGTAGGGTGTTTGGTTCCTAATATTCCTCTGTACAGAAGTGCAGGGATCGTGGGGTGTTTGGTTCCTTGTATTCCTCTGTACAGAGATGCTGGGATCGTGAGGCGTTTGATTCCTAATATTCCCCTGAAAAGAGGTGCTGGGATCGTGGGGTGTTTGGTTCCTAATATTCACCTGTATAGAGGTGCAGGGATCGTGGGGTGTTTGGTACCTAATAATCCCCTATAGAGAGGTGCTGGGATCGTAGTATGTCAAATTTTCGGTATGTCGGATTGCCGGTATGTCGGGAGTGTCGGAATGTCGGGATTGCCGATGTTATAATTAAAATACAGAATTATGAACCGAATCACTCATTCATTTTATCTCAAGCTTCCGCAATGAGGGAGTTTATCATCATATTTTATACTTGAACCGAAAATTGTATCAAAAAGATTCCATCAAGTTACTAATATCAGAATTGGGGCTTTTAGAAGCATAAAAGGTTTGAGAAAAATATGAGGAGCTTTAATTTTTCATGAATGAATATGAAGCCATTTTTGTAAGAGTATTGTTGCAGGTGTGACATGTATTGCAGGTGTGACAACTGTTAACGGAAGCAGATTTTTCGAATAAAATATTTCTTATTTTGCATTATTGACAGGATATGCCCATGATATATTGACAAAGCTATACAGTGAACTCCGCTAAGTCGGATCAATTTGTTCCCGATGATTTCGTCCGACATAGCGGGAATCCGACTTGGAAGGCAAATTCTTTTTAATATTTTGGAACTAATTTTTTAAGGACTACGGTTGCTGATATACGGTTTATTCACTGTAAAAACTGTTATATGCAGAAAAAAACGTAACCAATAATCAAGTGTACTATTTGAATAAGTAACCTCAGTTTTTGGTGGTTTGCGGCTTGTATCATCTGTCTGATGTACGATCGATTGGCCCTATCTCAATCTGTAGACGGGGAACCCCCTCGTCAGCATTCACATGCCGGGTGTTTGCATGCCAGCAGTTGCTCTGCTGTCAGCGTCATTTATCCGGGATTCGAACCCTCCCGCTGAATTCATTTATTACTGTTTGCAACCATCGACGCCAGCCCTATGAGCATTATTGGTCCGGTCATAAATTGTCAGAATTCACTGGGGGTTAAATAATACTGGTTATACCAATGGTCGTTCAGTATATGAGAGTTAGGCGCAGTAAGTAACGAAAACGAAAAGCCAGTGCTACGAGAAAAGCGATTATCCGACTTGACCGGCTACGGCTTAGTTGAAAACGAAAGCATCACTTTTTATAGGAAACTGAATTTTCTTTTAAATATTGCACCGAGTTGATACGACTACAGGTGGTATACGGTTATACGACTCGGCCGGATCCGACTTAGGCAGAGTTTACTGTATTCTTACATAAAATGATATAAAAGAGCATTTATAGTGTTTACAAACTACAAAATATGAATGCAAAAATGGTGCAGGTGTGACATAGGTGTCAACGGAATTTTCATTTTCAGTTTTCACATCAATGCTGCTTCAGCATACTTCAATTTCTGGCAACCAAACTCACACAAAATTTAATTAAGTTCATACATGTACAAATTATAATGTTATTGAAGCATTCTAGGGATATACAAGTTTATTTTTGAAGTGTACAAAAATAAATTTTTTGTAACAATTGTCGTCTTGGGGTATTCTTATGGGTATATCGGGGTTAATCGCCGCTGTTATAGGGGACAATCAGAGTCTTGAGCCGGGACAATAGAAGCACACACAACTCGTCAGGACTTCTTTTCAAGAGAGCGACAGATACGCCACCTATCGTTAACATTTATTATTACAAATACAAATACAAATACACTATATTACAATATAATTACGTCGCAGTCACACCGTTACACCACTCCTCCTAAAAATGCGTACTGAAACACGGATCAGTACCAAAGATAACTTTTGCAATACTATAAGTCCAACATGATAACATGTAAGTCCAACGCGCAGGGTTTCCATCGAAAATGTTCACAAGAGATAACACGCGATGTTATAGCACGGTGTCCATATGAGTTTAAATGATTATTAACACTTCTACTGAATCGATTCCTGAAGCACGAGGTAGACTCGGGTTCACCGCTGCAGGGTAGATGGCTGGCCATTTACCGATATCCAGTGTTGGCCCCGCCATCCCCACACCTACTCACGTGTCGGTACTTGCGGTCTTGATACAAATGATGGTCTATATACAAGTGATGGTCTATGATGTATGATGATTCCAGTAGCGCTGAAAAAGTAATAGTAGGAGGCCAGCAGAAAAAGTTCTAATCCACAGAAGCAGGACAGCCAGGGATGCATAAGTCAAAAGGCCAGGTTTCGTAGAGTGGGTATTGACCGTAGTAAGGTGGCCAGGTTTCGTAGAGTGGGTATTGACCGTAGTGAGGTGTCCAAAACTTAGGACTCTAGATGACTCTTGACGGAGGCAATAACATGACGAACTACTTCGTTGACTGCCTTCGGTCGATAATGGATCCCTCTGTATGGTGTTGTCATATCGCGGAAAGACGGAATCGCGGAATTTTCCAAAAACGCGGAATTTCTTTATTTTTACTTTAAATAGTAAACAGGTTTTCCCACGGGAATACCCACTGTCGGACAGGGCACCGGACTGATCGATGCAACGACTTAGGTTCGAATCCCATTATTTGCAGGCAATTTTATATGGAATTATTATATTACGATACCGTTGACTGGCTGCCACCTGTAGAAGAAGTCAGAATCAAGTGAGGTGAAAGAGACCAGGCACCTAATGTCTATTTCTACTAGGCAAACTTCGGTTATCGAAGTTCATCGACTTTTTGAGAACTTCAGAAACGAATATTATCAGATAAATATTGAGCACGTTCGCGGTGTCGGACCGTAGTTGTAGATGGTTGCAAACATGAAATCCTACGACCGAACAAGTACCGGTTCAAATTCCTTTGAAATTATTATAATTTTACGGCCGTCCAGTACCGGTACCAATAAAATTCTTTTGATCCAAATAATCAGCATAGGAACATATATGTTATAGCACTCACAAAGTAAAAATTAAAAAAAACGAAACCATTTTATAATCTTTCATATCATTTAATTCTAAAAGATAAACCACATTCTTCGCTTATAACAACAATGTAGACACACAACACGCATGAACAATCTTAAACCAGAATGAAATAAACATAATGTCTATTTATTTTCGTCTGACATCGATCCAGTTCCACAGTTGTGAGTTAACTCTGAGTTACTTAGAATCAATTCATTTCCAATGTTTTAAATCCAGAGATCAGAGTCAAATCTTAACTCGGAAGTGAGTCCTTGAGAATGACCCATGGTGTCATCACAAATCCTACGTTTACGTACCATCGATTTGTATTCCTTCAGTTAATGCAGCGATACTCTGTATCACTGAATTCGCAAAGCACGTATTGCCTAGGTTCTCCATTATTTGGAACAGTATCGTTAAGTTGTTGACTGGTGATATAATAAATTATCAAATACTAATTCCCGGTGTTGAAAACCTGGGTCCGGTGCCCTGTCCGACAGTGGGTATCCCCGTGGGAAAACCTGTTTACTATTTATAGTAAAAATGAAGAAATTCCGCGTTTTTGGAAAATTCCGCGATTCCGTCTTTCCGCGATATGACAACACCGCCCTCTGTAGCCATGGTCTTCGAGATATGGATGTTCGATGGTGCTGAACTCAGCTTTCTCGAAGTGTAGATTGATACGGTCAATCGGGATGACCGTCTCACGCTTGCCTCGCATACATGGGGCCTTTGGAACGGGAAGGTGGAAAATCGGGACAAGTGGATACTTCTGCCGTATCATGTTTGCTAAGGAGTATATCTCCTTGACAGTGTCACTGAATTCCCGCGCGTTGTTTACCCCGTGGTTAACGACGACAGCAGAGCAACTGACGCTCATCAGTCTTATCGTCCGGCTTACGTCTTCAACTCGATGTCCTGAGTGAGCGATTACATACAAGCCATACCGCTGCACTTGACTCCTTTAAACATCGAGTCGCTCAACAGGAGAATTGGACGAAGCTGCCGTTTAAGCTTCTCCAGCTCATCTTCGAGGCGTAAACTCGTACCCCCATGTTGGGATATCAAATAGCCGAGTTCTGTCCCCAGCCGATTAAACCGTCCCAACGACATGTATGGCCGTGAACGCTTGGCTGACGCCAGGAAAGCCTTGACGCCAGCGACTATCGACCCCGCAACCATGTAACCTTGCTGGTATAAGTGGGCCTCACAAGAACTTATCAGAGCGCTGAAGTCCGGTGTCCATTCAGGCTCAGTCCTCTTTGTGTAGCTTTGTACTTATCTCCGCACATCATGCACAACAGCTTTCATTAGATCTCGGGTTCATATCTCATTCAACGTATCCAACTGGAGCACGTCAGACATTTTGGTAGCTAAAAAACAGAGAAAAACGTTAAGTTGGCTGGAGAGCAGAGAGTTTAACCGGTGAGGTGTTTTCTGTCTCGCAGCAATTTTCGCCCTTTCTTCAGCCACAGGTCTTTCTTCTCCCGGATTCTGGGTCATCGAGCAATGACGAACTAAGTCACTGAATCGGGCTGGCTGTTTCAATGCTCTCCTCGGACGCAAACGACAAAATTGATCTGCGTTGTCGGCCGGTGGATGCGGCTGGGCATTTTCCACAGGCTGACTCGCTGGGGGATCGACTTCTGCCTCTGCTTCGATTGGTGTAGCGTCATTTGTAGGTGCTGCAACAATCCGGTCGTTGGGGCGCCACCAGACAATCTCCCCATCATCGCTCCCTGAAGAGCTTGAACTTTCACTCTCATGGGCTGGATGGGGCTCTACTGTTCTTTTATTCGTTCTGACAGGGAAAGCCTTGTTAACGTTGGTAGGGGGCTTGCCAAACGCTGGCTTCATATCATTAAAGTGGACGGCCTTTGGCTTTCGGGGACCACCCTCCGGTCTGACCTGATACGTCACCTCAGACAGCTTTTCGATCATAATGAAGGGCCTTCCACTTCTTATGAAATTTGGCAGCCTCCCCTGACTTAATGGCATGACTATTGAGCCATACCCTATCACCAACGTTATGCCCACCCCGCCTAGCAAATCTATCGTAATTAGTAGTCTGACGCCGCTGAGCCTTACCCAGTCTCTCCCTAACCCTACGGTGCGCCTCCTGTAGGTTGGCGTGTACATCACGGCTAAACTTAATATTGTACACTGGTTCTTCGGGTGGTCCAACCATGATATCCAGAGGAAAGACCATCTCTGAACCAAAGGTCAGGTAAAAAGGGATCTCGCCAGTGGACTCCTGAACACTAGAACGGAATGCCATCAGGCAAGATGACAGCTTCGTATCCCAGTCAGTGCCGGTTTCGTTCACGGATATGGTCAGCTTGGCCTTGATTGATTTACTTAAGTTTTCCACCTGACCATTTCCCATTGGGTGATACGAGGTGGTACCTGTCTTATCGATACCCAACAGTCGACAAACTTCTGCCAAAACCTTGGACTCAAAGTTGGCTCCTCGGTCGGAGTGAATGCTTTCTGGGCAGCCATACCTCGTCACTCATTCGTCCACAACTTTTCGAGCCACAGTGGGGGCCTTTTCATTCCGTACTGGCCATGCCTCCACCCACTTAGTTTAAGCGTCCTGGACAACAATAACGTATGTGTTGTCACGTTTAATACACTGTAGGGGGCCCACTATATCAACGTGCAACCTCTGCCCTCTAGGACCAACTGGTGTCGACACCAAAGGTGCCTTCGGTCGCTAGGGTGGATTTTTGCACTGTTGACATTTCTGGCACTGTTGGATGTACTCGTGCACAGCTCTAGTAATGCCAGGGGACCAAAATCGTTCGCGCATCTTCCGTTCTGTCTTAGTGCGTTCTGTCCTGAGATACCGTCATGAAGGTGTGACAAAGCCTTAGGCAGTAACACGTAAGACAGAACGACACGTGGTTTTAAAGGCTGGATCCAGGGGCAGGTCTCAAACATAAAACGGCCTTGTCAATAACAAGTTGCTCATATTCACCAAGAAACACTCTGGTTTTCGTGCTAAACTTACGCATAACATCGGCACTAGGTTTAACCTGTTGTCGATGAAAACTAAGTCCTTAACTATCGATATGTCGGCGTCCTCGTCCTGTAACCGCGCATCCGCATTTAAGTGGATACGCCCGGGCAGGTGTTCAATATCAAAGTTATAGTCGGTCAACCGTTCATTCCAGCGGGCAACTTGTCCAGACTGAATGTTTGAAGACCGGATTTAAGTGCTGCATGGTCAGTACGCACCAAAAATTTCAGGCCCAACAGGTAATGCCGGAAGTGTTCAATCATATCGACTAGGGCAAGCATCTCTCGCCTGGTGGCACAGTAATTCTCTTCACCACCCCGTAATGTGCGACCAGAATACGCGATCACCCGTTTGGACGAGTCTGCCTACACGTAAGTACGGCACCACTTGCCCTGTCACTAGCGTCACAGTGGATAATAAATTTGCCTGCACCTGTCTCGAAATCAGGGAAGGCCAAAACAGGAAGGCAAATAAGTGCCATCTTTATGGCGTCAAATGCTTGCTGTTGCTCCATTCCCCATACAAAAACATGGCCCTTTTTAGTAAGTTGGTGTAGGGGACGACACATTTGGGAATACCCCTCAATACACTTTGAATAATAGGTCACTAACCCTGTGAACCTGCGGACCTCTGAAACCGTGGTTGGAACAGGCCAGTTCATAATTTTCTCAACTTTGGACGGGTCAGCCTCCATACCATTCCCACTAACAATGATGCCCAAAAACTTCAACCGTCTCCGCAGTAGGAGACATTTTCTCGGTTTCAGTTTAAGGTTTGCGGATCGGAAACATGAAAACACCTCAGCGAGTTTACTGATGTGTAACGCAACATCAGCTGAGTGAACAATGACATCATCGAGATATATCAACGCAGTTTTCCATGAAACCTTATCCAGGGCCATAGTCATAAGCCGAGAAAAACAGGCAGGGGCTTTAGTTAGGCCAAACGCCATGACGTTCCACTCCCACAATCGATTTTATGTGCAGAATGCTTTGGTTTATCCATCTCCTGTATAGGCACCTGATGGTACCCACTTGTGAGGTAAAGAGAGGAGAACCATGACGACCCCGAAAGAGCCTCAAGAGTGGAGTCAGTTCGTCCCACCTGATGGCTGTCCTTTATCGTAGCGTCGTTTAACTTCCGATAATCACAACACAGCCTAAGGCTACCATCGGACTTCTTGGCCAAGACGATGGGACTGGCCCAGGGGGATTGTGATGGTCGGATGAGGCCGTGACTATGTAATTTGGCAGTATGACACTCGAAAAACTTACTATGACCCGGTGGTAAACGCCTCGGTTGTTGCTTGATTGGGCGATGGTCACTATACCGATACATAGAATAAAATGCATCGACAGATTCGAACCTAATATGCAACAGCTATGTACACGTCAAATGTGAATCATCTTTGAAACCGAACATACACGGACGTAAAATCAACAAATATGAATTTATTCGACCAGGCATTTATTTTGGCATTCAAACTTCATGATACTGTATTATCACCACGCTTAAAAAATTAACCTGTCCTATTAAGAACTCGTCTTAAGCACCTTCTGAGTCGATAGACTGAGTAAATTATGATTAGTACAGAGAAGAACGTATTATGATTTGGAATAGATTTAAGAAGTTAATCTTTTCATTGAATTATTTGAATATGTACATATACTATAGTGTAGATTCAATCAATAAATTCTGAATTGATGTGGTCTGGGTTTCGGGCCGATGTTTATGGATTACAAATTCTATACTGATAAACAATTTATACCTGCAACATGTGTGTAAATATCAAACCTATTCCATCAGCTGCGTGCATTTCTTTCTAATAAACGGGAGAGTCACTCCTGATCTTAGTAATAGAAAAAGAATGTTCATTTAGTTATAGAAATTCATTACCTTTTTGAAAATTCTATAATACAATTTGTTCTTTCCTAATTTGTATTACTGTATGAACCAATGATATGCTTTGTAATATGATGTAATAGAATAAATTTGCATTCGAATTAAATTTGAATATGAGAATCAAGCATAACTTGTGTTTTTTCCACTTGTCTTACTTGTCTCTTGTTAACAGTCCCAGAGTTTCAATAACAATCAAATCCAGATTGGCTAAAAAGTACATAGAACTAAATGAAATGAACTGTTATTCACTGCAAACCTATTCCAGTGTTATGTCGATCGTGTTGAATCACTTTGCTTTTGTTGAAAGAATCATATCTTCTATGGTACAACATCGGTCGAAGAGAGATATCTTGGTGTTGACTGTCCTTGACCATTTAACTTCATGTGTTTTAAATTGGAATCAGCATCATACCCATTTGAACTGCAAAATATTCATACAACATTAAAACCTGCAGTACATGTATACAGTAATCATACTTTCACCGATGATGGATGTTTGAATGAACGTTGGGCATATTTCAGTATAGCAGGAACTTCGGTGCTTCGGTGCGATCGGAGCTTCGGCATATTCAATTTTTCGAATTTTCGGAAAATTTTCAAATATCGCAAGCAATTTGGTGCATTTTGGGTGCTCAAAAAATGAATTTTCTTTGTGTAAAAGTAAGAAATAATCCATGTGTATGGGCCCATTGTTATACTTATTCAATGAAATAATTCAAATTTAGAAAATTTTTAAAATATTTCAAATTTTGCTATCCCGTTATGACCAAGGAGATTTTCAATTTCTATAGTTCCCCATCTGTTCAAGTCCCGTGGCTCGTCTGGGTACTGCCTTGGTTGAAATATGTGAAATATGTGCGAATTGTATAATAATAATAATAATAATAATAAAAATAATAATAATAATAATAATAATAATACATTAAATTGAATTATCCTTTTTTTATTTTTACAAAGCAAATCATAATTATGGGTAGATTTCTTAACATACCTTCATTGAATCAAGAATTTGTACGTTTGGGAATCTATTATTTAAGTTGTCCATTATGTTCTGCAGGAATGTATTTTGACACCATCAAACTGCTGGTCCTGAGCCTGTTCACCACGCCGCGCTGAGTTCAGTACACGCTGGTCTTTGAAGAGCAAACTACCGTTAGCCTGGGCTAGGAGGTTTTCCATATATGACTGCAAATATGGCCAAGGGGTAGTTTTCATGCCATCTAATGCCTCAATGGTGAGGGTGGGCTTGAAAAAAGAAACCACAACCATATTAGTAATATATCAATCAACGATGATTGATCATTGATTTTTGATCGTACGACCTTTGCAGCTCAGATCAGCTAAGACAATTATATATCTTTATTGGTTCTAGAAATGAAATTAAAGTTCCGGGATATTCGTATTTAATTCAAACATCCTTCCCTGAAGAAGAACGAGTGACAGCACTCCTGCTGATACTGAGATTCGGAAATAACTTACATTGTGTTTAATTGATACGAAGGACATGTCCCGATACTGAAAAATTTTACTTAGACGATTCGTTCTAGTTAACACATCTGCAGCTAGGTGCAGGAGGGCCAAGATTTTATATGAAGTTAGTTGTTTGACTAAGCCCTCTGCCACCGGCTCGGACTGTGCTACAGCATCCCAACTCAAAAATACCAGCAAAGGCTTGAAATTTCTAACTATAGCAACTACAGCTTCCCCCAAACACAAACATCTTATCTCAAATATTATTTTGAATTTCACTGTGTCCTGTTAAAGAATCTCAGCTATGTTTTCCAGACCATTCGATGATCCTTGGATATACACATAAATAGATGATACGATTTTTTGAAGACTTTCAATTTCATTAATATCTTTCCCAGCTTGGCTTACAGCCAAATGCAATCGATGGTAAACACAATGGATATAGATACAGAATGGGCTATTTCTTCTGAAAATTGCTTGCAGACCATTTCGTTCACCCGACATACTGTTGGTACCATCAGCACCGAGGCCCATCACCTGTTTGATGTCAACATCATACTCGTTCAGTACAAACTTAATTGCTTCAAACATGGCTGGAGCTGTCCCGTCCTTGATTTTGATGAGTTTTAGAAATTTCGTATTTACTTTCCCATCAACTATGTACCTGAAAGTTATAAAGAGTTCTAAAAAGCTTCCCCGGAAATTGGCAGAACATTTAAAATGTATCAAAGAATTTCTTGGGAACATTCAGGGAACCGCTTGAAAATACTGCGACAGCAAAATGCCTACAATGATTTCTGGTATACAAGCCGTGACCACATGAAGGTTATGGATATAATGTCTATTTATTAATGTATGAGACCTGTTTTTTCGCGATATCTTGCTTAATATTTGTAGTACACACCTCATTTAGGTCTTATCGTGATCACATAAGTCGCAGGCGACATATGAATATCCGATTTTTTATCCGTTTATCACCGCTTAGAAGGATTGGAAAGAAGAGTAGGAAATCTCATCTTAAATCGGCGAAAACAACCGCCATGTTCGTCTTTTTCGCATGCACTTTGACGCAGTATTTCTGCGTAGGGGTGGTAGCTTTTGAATTTTATTAATGCTCAAAGAATCACAGTGTTGCATACTGCGCTTATGCATATGCATTCAGGTTAATCGCTAAATAGTAAATATAAACACAAACGAACGCGCAACACAATATTATCTTTTTAAAACCGCAATGGGAAATTATAAATCTATTTACTACACATATACGTCGAGAAGAGAGGACAGGCCGAAACATCCCAAACAACAGCACTTAGGAAAGAATTCGGGCCGCTCTCAAGAAAAAAGTATCCACAGATTCGATTAAGAGGAATTACGGTATGTTATAGAAGGAAGTTCATGCGTTGCTTATTTACTATTATAATTTTATTTTTCATATAACTATTTAGGCCTATGGAAGGCCTGTTATAAATTCGATTTTAAGTAATAAACTATATACACTTCAAAAATATGAAGGTAATCATTTTTCATACGTAGGCCTGTTACAAAAAAAATCTTGATTAAAGAGACATGTTTCAAAACAATATGGACCGGTTCTCTTCATTCAGGCCTATAGAAAATCATACAATACAAACTTTTTACAATTCTTTTTGCAAACCCTGCTGGTTCGATAAATGAACTTAACTTAATTTTCAGTGGATTTTCAGAAAAAAAGTCTTCAGTACCTGAACCTAGTAACACCGGACGTCCATCTATAGAACTAGACCAATTTGATCAAGACATAATCCGAAGAGAAATTCATGATATGACCAGAGATAAGAAATACATTACAATAGATGGGTAAGAATCAACAACTGCCAGAAAAACGCATCCTCCCCAACATGATTGCTTCGAGTTTGCCACAGCCAAAAATCCAGCCAGACTACAGGGTTCGTAGCGATCCTGGAAAGTGCTTAATAGTGCTTGAATCACAAAATGCGTTTTCAAGGCCTTGAAAATGATTGAATTTTCAAAATTTCAGTAAAAATCATTGGAAGTCCTTGAATTTTTAATGTTGTCCAAATTTTGTCATTTAGTTTGTTGTATTGACTTCAATACGCCCGCGCACTGCCAACCACGTGTGAGAGTGCTGTGATTCTGTACTGTCAGCGTGCTATAGACTGCGTTAGCGGCCTTTAAGGCTTTGCAAGGCCAACATGGAAAAGCGCGCTATAACATTTGTAAATTTTTTTTTATTTTCTCGTTCTTTTTAAAATTTGTTTAGCTTTCTTATGATTTGATTGTTCTGCTTTTCCGTGAAATAAATATTGAATTGAATTGACTCGTATACACTGCTGACTTGTGTATATATACAGTACAAATGTATTAGGCACGTGGCTCACTGCTGACAATGCGTATACAAATCTATTAGTAGACACGTGGCGGCACTACCGCTATCGCGCGCCGCGTATATACAAATGCCGTTGTGATGAAATAAACAAACAAAATACTTCAAAATAATTCTAAATAGATTATTGGTAGTAAATAATGACCTCAAATTAATATAAAGACCGTTCTTGATTTTGACGATCTTTGGAGCATTAACTATCGAAAAGTGATTTTTTATGTCAGGGTATCCCGAGCTGATCATGATTAAGCGTTAAGCTGTTATCATTTAGACGTTTAAGCCGGTCATCGAAATTTGTTGGATTCAAAATTAGATAGGCCAGTATGGGAAAGTGCCATTTCTCTGACGCCTGGTTGGTGCATGAATCATACAAAAGTTTGATTCAACGCAGACCAATTTCAACAGAAGCTAGGTGCAAGATATGCGCCAAAACCATTGACATATCTTCGATGGGAGAAGCGGCTCTAAAGAGCTAATTTCAGCCATCGAAACTCAAAAGGAGCAAATTAATCGATTGTAAATAGGTCGATGAGCTGTAATTTGATTTTGTATAATTTTGTTATTTTTTGCTTTCGATAGTATGGCTTTTTGATGGCGAGGTCTACGTGTAGTTCCGTTGAAAGGCCCACAGATTTCTTGTTTTAAAGTTATTAATTTCTGATACATGTAGTAAATCTTTCTTAAAATAAAGCTGAAAGATTCCAAAGTTATCAAGTACGCTGCTACGCGTGGATGTTTCTTTATGATGATTTGCGTTTGTACTTCTTTTAAATTTCTGCAATAAAGGAATTTTCATCGCAATAAATTCGCCTTAAATGCTAGTGTTTATATGGTATTTTTCAGAAAATAGTACTTGAATTTTGTTGAAATAGGTCCTTGAAAGTACCTGAATTAAGTTGGGCCTGGAGGCTATGAACCCTGCTAGCCCGGATACATAAGCACTGCTTAGATGATATCATCAGCTTGTCAATGTCCATTGTCCAAGTTAACTCAACTATGATTATCCGCAAAATTTGCCTAAGGGGTCATTTATTTATTACGTACGCATTAAGGGAGGGGGACGGGTCAGTGCAATTGCGTACTGTAATGATAAGTGTATATGAAAAGATTTTGAGTACAGAGGGGGGGGGTGGTTGAGGAATTCAAATTTTATGCGTACGTTATAAATGAATGATCCCTAAGTGATCAGGTTATCTGATAATTGGTAAGCAACCTTTCAAATCCTTGCAAATCTGTTCACTAGGGCTAGTCAAGCTGGATTTCATACTGCAGCAGTCCCGATGTCAGTTTCGAATCCCTTCTGAGAGGGCTGTGAATGGATATTAACTACAAAAATGTCAATATAAATTTACCATCCATCTTGGTACAGCAGATTTGAAATATTTGATCTCCATATTTATGTATTTATCTCTATAGAATATATGCGAGAATCAAAAACAAACTATCAGTTCAGTTGAAAGGAGTTTCGATATGGAAATGGATAAGGAGAATTGGTTTTAGGTGGTTGAAAAAAGGGGAAAACGGTAGGCAAAACAGTTTCATATCCAATAATTTTGATTAATTATCTGATGTTTCATAGGTCTATGTATAATGACTTTCCCTGTTCCCTTCCAGTCTGCCCGAAGATTTATGTGTCAAATTGATCAATATCTAAAATCATTGTATCTTCTTTTAGCTTTAGTCATGAAAGACCCGACATTGTACGTCAAAGAAGAAATTATCTACTGAAAATAAAAAAGCTAGACAGGAGAACAAACAGATCGTGTATTTGGATGAAACGTGGATAAATCCAAGAGATACGACGTTGTGAACCTTAAAATCACATGGCCTAAGTTAGGGATTAAGGGTTCCGACATTTTCACAATGCCATGTTTTTCCATTTCACATTTCTTCATATCAAAACAAGAATTTTTCAAATTACGCTAGACAATGAACATGTACATGTACTATGACCCATCTAGGGCCAAATCAGAGCCCACAGATAGAAGAACATATACACCCTACAAGTAAAACTACAGTCAACCCCCGATATACTGCCCATATACTGGTGTGAGGGCGGTATATCGGGGTTAACTGTATAAAGAAATTACCTGGCAACAATTTTCGAAAAAGTTTTTTCACACAAAAATTAAGTTTTTTTCCATATTTTTCACATGCATCTTATCTCAGCTAAGTCAAAGTACATTGTGTGTAACCTGTTTTCAAACCTGGAATCACTTATATCTTCAACAGGCGAATGGACAGAAAATTGGGAAAAAGGAATGACAAGCTTTTCCCATCCACCATGTAAAGATTGTGAACTTGTAGAACAAAATGGTAAAGGTGCACGGCTTATCATTTGTAGATGCGGGAAGTCGAAATGGCTTTGTGCCAGGTGCGAATCTGGTTTTTGTGGCAAAAAATAGTTCTGGAGATTATCATCACCAAATTGATGGTGAATGTTATTAAGTTTTTGTTTTCAATATCCATATTAATGTCTATTTCAACATGGATTCAGAACATATCGGATGGCCTAGCTCAGTCGGTTTTGGTGGTAAATATCTGGTAAAGGTCTTATTGGTGTGGTAAGTATACCCGTGAAAAACATCACTCTCTAATAGTCGTATGAAAAATGCTGATCGAATCATATGGAACGCCATCAGTGCAAAAAATGTAATTCGCAATATTACATTCTCAAGTGGTTACTTTACAGTCAATTCACAAGCTTAGATAGTCAACTCATCATCTAACCATCAACTCGTAATCTTACACAGTCAACTCATAATCTTACAGTCAACTCATAATCTTAAAGTCAATTCCTAATATTACAGTCAACTCGTAATCTTACAGTCTATTCGTAATCTTAAAGTCTACTCGTAATATTACATTTAGCTCATAATCTTACAGTCAACTCGTAATCTTACAGTCAATATTACATTTAGCTCATAATCTTAGTCAACTCGTAATATTACAGTTAGCTCATAATCTTACAGTCAACCCGTCATTTACGCCAATATATAACGCCAGATGTCGCTGTGTCATAAACATTTAGACTGATTACCGGTCTCGCAGGTGTCACAGAATTGGACAGGCAACCAGTCTAATAAACATTTTGAAGCAAATCTTTCACGTCAAATTTTTTAAGTAAAATCGTATTTATCCTGGCATAGCTAGCCTACAGTATTGGTGAATCGCTATGTCTGAGACTGTTTTCTCATAGATTGTAGTGCAGGGGTTTGGACCGTGTCGATGAACAAGGAGTTCATTCAAGTGTTTCGTTCTAGGCTGTGCTGCCACCTCCAGTCCGGGTAGTCGTCCGGGCGAGACGATTTGCACGTGCGCACGGCCGAATTCCACTTTTGGAATCAGCTTGGGAAAAATTCTGGCATAATTTCATCTCATTTCATTACACCTTAGGTGAGTTTTACATATATGTATAATACAACAATTCGCTTACGGTAATTATGGTCACCATGGGTGGGTTAAGCAAAGGGTCTCTGGCAGTGGTAGGCCTATATTTAAAATTGCGCATGTATATTCTCCCGGGCTTTTCTTTTAGAGAGTTACTTCCGGCCATCCAGTTTTTAGGCCTATGTACATGAGCCCGTTGGGTATGTATATATACATTTAATGATATATGTATATTATTTATTAGATAAGATGTTTACTATGTGGGCCTAGAAGGTAACCTAAACTGCAGTTATAGTCATAGAATGGCCTGTGCTGTGCTGGAATTGGTTCGTCAATCGCCCGAGTGCACATTTCATTATTTTTCATTTTTAAGGCAAAAAACATAGAAGTTATCGACAAAACGTTTTTTAAATTAATATCCAAGACATAGTTGGCATTTAGAAGTTTGGATGGCAATGAAAAATCGGCAGTGTGGCAGCTCACAGCGACAGCGATTTTGTCGGCCGACTCAATCGCCTGTATTAAACATGTCTGATATTTTCGACCGATTATTTACACCGGCGACCGGATCGCCCACAAATTCGCTCGTCTGCCCGCACTTCCGCCGAGCGATCCATTTTTACCAACCAATAGGATGCATTGTTGATATCATGTGTTTTATTAACTCTCTCCCACTAAGATATACGTATACAATTTTATTTGGAAAATCAGTTCACGTAGCTCATTATTTCTTGAAGATTAAAGCACGCATTTTTAGCCCGCTTGGGACGTCTGCAGACGGAATCCAGTTATTTTGGGAAGTTTTGAAGACGCTTCAATGGATTGTCTTAATATTTGGTTTGTACACCAAAAATGGCAATTTTTACACATTTTTGAAGTTTTAAAGGGAAATTTTGAAAACGCCTCGAAAACGATTCATTTTCTTGATCTTTCATATATATTTGTAGTCCATGAGCTCATTGGTTTCAGCATCAGGGGGCATTGAATATTGAAATCATCAGATGATCATTTCAAACCACTTCCGAGTGGGCATGGTGTCCCTGGACCCCTAGTTCGTATAGCAGCATGTAATAGGTCCTGTTGAAACATGGATTGGCTCCATCAAAGAAACTATGGATGAAATGTAAGTGTTAACTAGGGGTCCAGGGACACCATACCAACTTGATGAGACGCTTCACAATCTGACAAGTTGAAAGTTAATTGTTCAATGCCCCTGGTGAACTTATACAAAAAAAAACAATTACCTTGAAACCCACCACAATCATAGAACTTTTCATGAGTACAAGTTTGCAATTGGTTATACAAAATATGCATAGGTACTAATATAAATTACAGTGACATGAATGAGTAATCTACATTTTTCCCTTATGATTCTCTAGGGTGCAGTGTGATGACCCAGTCACCATCCTAAGGTCGTATTCCAAACACCTCATGATCGTTAGAGCATTAGATGTGGATAATGAGGAGGATGAAAATACTGGTGAAACAACATTCATCCATGTATCACGACTCAATTTGTTCGACGATGGAGTCACTGCTATACTCCAGACGGATGTCAATATTCGTCTTCCTCTTGAATTTTTTTTTTATGGTTAGGAAGCTGTTGATCTTGGAGGACCTCGGAAACAGTTCCTAACGATTATAATGCAGGAGATACAGTATCGTATGTTTAAAGATGGAGACATAATCAACAATCCGTATCACAGTCGCAACAACCATTATTTTGGTGCAGGTCTTTTAATAGGTGAGTGGCATTCTAATTCAGTTGATTAAGTGTAAATCGTCATTAGTATTTAAGTAAAACTGCTAGCCTCTGGCTAGTGCTTATTAACCATGGTATTTGTAGAGGCTAGTGCTTATTAACCATGGTATTTGTAATAAATAGTACATGATTTACAATATCTTTTACAGGTCTCAGTATTTTGCAGTATGGGCCACTACCATCCTTCATGAGTCAAAACCTTGTGGAGAAACTTGTGACTGATTCATCATCACAATGCTCTGAAGATGAAAAAAAATTCAGAGACTTGAAGCGACTGGTATTCTTCAGGTAACTTAAGTCTAATGAAAGCAAGCACTGTAGGCGCAAAGCCCTAGAAGAGAGTTTGGGGCTTTCTTAAGGTCTTGCTAATTATAGCTGAATTCAAATTTCACAAAATGTACTTAAGGCCACACAAAAAGTTGCTTGTTTCTCATCAGTTTCGATTTATAAATAACTTTCTTTAAATAACTATTGAGATCAAAGTAACTCGAAAATGAACTAATTTTGGTCGAGTTTGTCTGATATCTCAGTGGCGCCATCTGACGGGATGGCTGGTGTGCCGGTTGCCCATTCTAATCGTCACATTTCTGCCTAACCACCAATCTAAGTCGTAATCATTACAGCTTGTTCGCAGAAAAGCTTGCCTTAAGAAGATTTTCGAGAAAGGTTGTGTGTCACCCCTGTCGTTCCGACAAATTGTCAAACTGTTGAAGCCAGTTTTCTCGGAGAGTGGAAGCAACAGATTCATTAAGGAGGATTGTACATATAGAACCTCAGTCGTTATTTGACGGCTGTTTCAGGTGAGTGCTTATGAAAAGTCTGTTTTACAACAAGACGTTTTACCATTCCATATGAATCTATTAATTGGTCTTAAATTCTTTACAGCTGGTCGTAGGAAAACGGAAGATGGCCGTGTAATAAAACTTGAAGACATCTTACAGTTTATGACTGGGTCGCGAGATCAACCATTTATGGGCTTCTCCAAGCCGCCTAGGATTGAATTTATGGATCAAGTGCTGCCGACAAGTCGTACTTGTATAAATGTATTATACCTGCCATTAAACATAACTAATGATGTAATGGATTCTTAGGACGAATGCTTCATGAGCACTTACTTTGGAATTTTATGAATTTTCTCAAGAATTTATTTGGAAAACCATGGAACTATAAACTAAGGGAAGGTGCTGACTCCGTGACGTCACTATACATTATCTTTTGCTATGTTCGAAATTGATCAGGGCCCTCACCGATGGCGATAAACAATAGATTCTCTGGACTGGTTGCCGGTCTCTATTCTTAATTAGCATTTTTCATGTTTTGTTTAAGTCCTAAAATTTTAAGTAATCTTGAAAAACGGTATCCTCAATGCTCGCGGAGAAAATATGTATTACTCGTGATGTATTAAAATTCTGAACATTTGTTGATTCTAAAATTCCAATCAATCTTTGAAAGATTTTGTTGTCGTCAAAAGTCTGGACCATTGGTCCTTTATTGTGTTTTACGACGGATTCCACAATAAATGATATAAATTCTTCTTGTTAATTAATTCAGTTTCGTATAATTGTATTCAGCGATTCTCTTAAAAGTCTATAGTAGGTGATATCCCAGAAACTTGACTGTCTACATTCTTCATCGATTTCCCTGGCTCTTTCTTCAAACAATGCTTCCTCATTTGCTGACTGGAAAGGTTTTGGATTGTCTGGCACTAACTACTACATGGTTCTCTTCAATTGGGATTAACCCTTCTGGATCCTGTCCAAAAGAATCTGACACATTCTAAAAAAAACACAAATGTGCATGCTATATCTCTACGTGGAATTTAGGCCAAAAAATGATACCTTGTTTCTAAGTCTGCTGACCCTGTACATTACTTTTTAAATCATGATCAAGCTAACCATAACCATAACTAACCATATGTTATGCTAGAAACCCATTTTGTTTTTCGATTAAATCAGCTTTGAGACATTGATATATTGCATACCTGCTGGAAATACTCTGAGGCAATGAGATTGTTAGTGCCTCGCAATTGGTGCATTCCGATGATAAAGAGCTGTAATGGTGTCTTATTCCTAGCTGTGCGTATTTTGTGGTTGTTCCATAATTCTGCGAATTCTGACAAAAGTTGATTTACTTTCTTCAGGTAGACAATGTGTAAAATGTATAGGTCTAGGTCACTTGCTGGATCAAGAATATCAAGGTCTTCTAAATGGTAGAATATTTGGTAGAATGACCCCAGCACAATTTCATATACATCTCGCCATAATCTTTCAATTCGTGAATTGTGTACACTCCTACCAGTTATGAAACTACGTCAATCAGGTCCTCTATTGCTAAGCATGAAAAGTGCAACATCTCGATTTTCAACACCTAGATCTGCATGAACTCTAGATGGCAGGCCCCATTTAACGACAGCTTCATCAAAAACATCTAATACGGTTGATGACAAATTGTTTGAATTTGCCTTTAGGTACACAATGTGCCGACTGTAACCATCAATTCCACCGTGGACAACAATTCGCCACCTACAAGAAGATCTTAATTTTTCCAAGGCTTTTGATTTCCTGAAATGTTTCTGTGAATAACAGTACAAGCCTGAGCATAGTATTGAAGACTAATTTGCAATCTTGGTTTTAGGTAAGCCAATTATGTTTAGGCCTATTATATCATTGACAATTTCTAGATACGATATACCATACCATCAAGACGGTAGTAAAACTTCCTCAATTCAATGAAGATAGAGAAGTTCAATCCAAATTTACATTATAGCCGGATACAGCTCATCGATAGATGAATTATTTATAGAATATTTATAAATCAGATTTCTGATAAACCGGTTTAATTTTCCCAAATGATCCAAATTAAGCAGGTTCTACTGTATGAACAATGAGAGAGTGGCCAAGGAATGCATTTTATACGAATATGAAAATTCTAAAAGAAATAATCCAACTTAATTTACCTAATCAATTTATGGTTGACATCAATGTGCCAGAGGGCCATAGGCGATGGTACGGAATACTTGCGTCTTCGTATCGAACTCAGTCTACGCAACTGGGATCTGTTTGGGTCAATACAACGAACAGCATGACGTATTCTTTGACGTTGAACTATAATATGTTTCGACGTCAGGTGCTCCTGGATTGTTCGCTCCCCTGTAAATGGATTTAGAACAGCATTACTATCACGCTGTAAAACTAGCTTACCCAGTGTTGTGTTTTTTTTCATGTGAACTCTGACCTGCATTTGGAAAAAGAGTTAGGATATGTGTAATTTCACTTTCCAGCAACTCATCATCGATATTTGAATATCGGTTTTTAGCTTTCAAATTTAATTTCTCCATCCTATATGCGATAGTTCTAGGGGAAACGTGTAACATTTTCGCAATCTCTGGTATTGTAAAGCCATTTCCTGAAAAAAACTTGTACACTGTAGTTAAGCCTTAGGCTAAAGTCGGAATATCAGATGAAGTGCAGGTTAGAATACTAATAAGCAACATTGGATTACGCTGGAAGAAAATTGCATTGGCTTTCAGGCTCAGCCAAGAGATTCAGATATTTCACTCACTCCATGACCTTGATAACCCTTGTTTCATCAAGTAAAATAAATGGCTGCTTATTCACTAGGCCTTAAAAGATTAGAGGAAATTTGACAACCGATACGTAACATTACTACGTATGTAAGTGAGTATCGTATACTGTATATCAAAAAGAATGATTTACTAAAGCTCACCTAATAATGAAAGAAGTTGATCTTTATCAATGATAAAACGGGGTCGGCCCCTTAACCCAGATGCCTCACATAATGGTCTATCACCTACTTCCTCTTCACCAGGACGGGTATGCGCTGGCTGTAAACATGCCGACACAGCATTTTACGTGTCTAGACACGCATTTTACGTGTCTAAACTGGATTATTTCTTCGGGTAATGTCAAATGTGAACTGTAGAAGTATAACAAGTCTCTACAAAATCCGTCTATTGATATTCTAACCATTCCAGGGACGTGTCTTCGGGATTGGAACAAGCAGATATCATTAACCAGGGAAGTTAACACTTCCCTGCATTAACTGAAGACGCTCAGAAATTTCATTTTTAGCAGCGTTTAAACTAGCCTACTTACGAATCATTTTCACTTCATTCATTTTTTGTTGGTACACTCCTCATGACCTTGAAAAATACCATCCTATGGTGACATCTGGCGTTATATATTGGCGTAAATGACGGGTTGACTATAAGATTATGAGTTGACTGTAAGATTCTGAGCTATTAACTGTAATATTACGAGTTGACTGTAAGATTAAGAGTTGAGTGTAAGATTACTAGTTGACTGTAAGATTATGAGCTAAAGGTAATATTACCAGTTGACTGTAATATTACCAGTTGACTGTAAGATTACGAGTTGACTGTAAGATTATGAGCTAAATGTAATATTACGAGTAGACTTTAAGATTACGAATAGACTGTAAGATTACGAGTTGACTGTAATATTACGAGTTGACTGTAAGATTATGAGTTGACTGTGTAAGATTACGAGTTGATTGTTAGATGATGAGTTGACTATCTAAGCTTGTGAATTGTTTGTAAAGTAACCACTTGAGAATGTAATATTGCGAATTACATTTTTTGCATTGATTGCGTTCCATAGAATCAGCATACATCAATCATCAATTTCGAAACTAATCATATATTTGCGAAAAAGTAATGTTCTCACTGTCAAATGTTTATTTACTCTGGTTTTGTTTACTTAAAACTCGAAACCAAGGGAAAACCCTGTTTCTCGGGCCCGACCGACCCGATATTTCGTCATTTCAAATAATCATTTTTAGAATAAATTGCCTACTGACCCTTTTTCATTTTGGGTGAAACAACTTTTTTCAAAAATATATACGTGGCTGACCGACTACCAAACTCTCCTTTCTCTAAAATGTTTTAAAAATCAAATCATGATGTTGGCACTGTGATCAACATCATAAAACATTTTATTAAATGGGATTTAAAATTTGATTCTGAAAATGGTGCAGCCATGCTCAGACAATTTTGCTAATCGGGCTTTGATGTCGACCTTGGATTGTAGGAAATTTTACAAACACCTCAATTTCCGTTTATTATTGTGGTCTACTAGCTGTCTATCATATTCCTGACTAAAAATTTAGTCCAGTAAAAATCATTTACGGCGACCAACCCACTATTAGAAGAATAAGCGATTTTTTTTTCTATGAAAAGAAAACAAGTCCTACCTACCTACCCATTTTGGTGATTGCCCCGCCCGAGAACCAGGTTTTTTTGTGTGGCCTTAAGAGGGTGTGAATTCTGATAAGGGATCATTCATCTATTACGTACGCAGAAAATTTGAATTTTTCAATCAACCCACCCTCGGCCATTTTTTCATATACATTAAGCATTACAGTACGCGATTGCACAGACCCCTTCCCCTCCCCTAATGCATACAGAATAAATGAATGACCCCTTAGAGTGCCTAACAGGCTCAAGGAATGAAGAATCTATTTTGTATGCATATGATGCTAATAACATTAAATTTTCTTTATCAGAGATGGCTGGAAAATAAAATAAATTGCCCATGGGCAAAGCGTGGTTTACCTTGAAAGCTAGAGGTTGTTTGGAGTAAGGGCATTGCTTGAAAAACCTTTTTAATTCGTGACTTCAAAGTTATAGAAGTTTATATTGTATTTTATCTTTCTTAAAGGGTTAGTGACAGTTTTTTCAAAGTATGCATTTTTCAAAATATTTCCCTGTAAAATGATAAATGTATCATGTGTGAACTTAATAAAATTGGTTTCATGAATGTAAAATGTCGCGTTAGTCAGCTACAGGCTTTTAAAAATCGCGCGTTTTGACGCGTTTACGAAAGAAAGTTGCATCGGCAAGTGAGTAGTGCTGACGTCACGTCGTGAAGGAGATTGGAATGCGGAAGTAAAAATACGCCGGTTCCCGTGCTAAACCGACACGCACACTGTACAGTACGTTTTTAAGTTAATATTTCCAAGGATGCCAAGACGCTGTGTCTATTACGGATGCAGTACATCTGAAAAAGATTTGTTTCAATGGCCGGCGGATCCTGTACTAGCAAAAAAATGGACAAATTTCGTGTGTTTGAAACGCATTCATTGGAAGCCAGCCGACGCCGGAAAAACACGTAGCCTACTATGTGCCAGGCATTTCGACGATGGTTCTTTCTCGAATCTGATGAAATACCGAGCCGGATTTGCAAAATGGTATATTTCTGAATAAATAACTCACTCTCTTCTATAATGCATGCAAAAATATTTGTCTTAGGCCTAAATGAAATGAATCCTTTGTACAACTTCAATTCAAAATCAAAATATCTAACAAAACAGCCCACCACAATCCTATTCCCTTTTGACATGTTTCGAATCACAATGAATGAATAGACTAGCTATTCACCCATTGTAATGATTTGCTTTATGTACTCGAATTGAACCTCATTTTTAATAGATTTTATTCCTAACAAAAAAGATAAACTAATGTTGATAAAATGTTTATTTCAGGTTAATTCTAAATAAAGATGCTGTTCCAACAATCCATATCCAAGACACTGATCAATCTGAGAGTCTAGACACAGAAAAGAATATGTTCTCGCCACCAACCAAAAAGGGCAGGTCTGCATTTGAGAAAAGGCGACGAATCGATATGATCAAAACTCTCGGTAGTGATTGTAATGAGGAAGAAGAAACCAATCTACCAAATGAAAGTGACTGGCTTGATTTGGACAAATCGGTCCAGACTGAATTTTCTAAGAATTCAATTGGTTTGTGTAAGGCATAAACAATGTATAATTTATGAATTTTAATCTGAAAAAGGATTATTGAATTGACAAAATGTGCCGTTTTTAGGGATACAGACTCGTAAGTGGGTCCAAAGATGTACGCGAAGACATACGTCACGTGTCAGACGATACAACCCAAAGCGGTCGATTGGCATACAGACGAGAAGGTTGTCCAGGCCAAAAATTTCAGAAATTGAAGAAAACCACACTACAGCCTCAGATAATAGCAGTACAAGTGCGGATGAATCTGCCGACTTCAGACCAGATTTTAGTGAAGATCACGAGAATTTAAAATTTGGAGACATGAGGTAAATTTTCATTTTGAGGCAGATCACATTTGTATTTCATGATTGATCCTATGAAACATTTCAAGCATAAATGAGAAATGACCGGTTACATTTCAAGAAAAAATTATATTCTGCTAGCTTCATCCACCCAAAAAATTTGAACTTCATACATGATAATTAATTCTACACTTTATTAACATTCCACAGATGACAGTGATAAACAGTTTAAAGACCAAGAGAAATATATTGTGACTCAGTCAAATTTGTTCAAACTATTTAGAAACTGTCATATTTGTAGTAGTCAAACTAGCGTGACTAAAAAGGTTGTAGCATCACATATCGAGGTAACCAGTGTATGCTGTCACTGCGGTCACGTGACCAAGTGGGAGAATTGTCCGAAAGTTCGTGGTATTTGTTCACTAAGTTTGTTACTGAGTGCACTCATAGTTTTAACTGGTAGTCTACAATCTTAAGTTCTCAGATTGTTTAGGTAAGAAAACACAATTTTATATATATATGGCAATTTGAAATTGTAACTTCAGAGGAGAGAATTCACAATCACATTTATTCATATTTTAAAGTTTCATGGGAGTATGCTGTGGAACCAGACGCACTTTTTTCCGGCACCAGTCGAAGTATATCCACTCGGCAACAGCAGCAGTATGGAAAAAACAGCAGCAACAGTTATTGGAAGAACGGAAAAATGAAACTTTATTGATCGGTGGAGACGGAAGGTGTGATTCTGTTGGTCACTCGGCTAAATATGGGATGTACAGTATCATTGATATTGTGACTTCGAAAATTCTATGCATGGAATTGGTTCAGGTAAATATTTTGTTTTTGCCAGTGCTGAAAATTAACATTTTCTAAATTTGAATGAAATGTTTTCAATGGACAATTTTGGCATTGATCACTTATGAACTATCCTATTTAGAGTACAGAAACTGGATCAGCCAATAAGATGGAGTGTGAAGGGTTGAAGCGCTGTTACAAGACCATGAAAAACTTTAAGGTTCTTGCTCTGGTGACAGACATGCACTTGCAAATAGCGAAGTGGGTGCGTGAAAATTGGAGTATTAGCCACTTTTATGATTGCTGGCACGTCGTTAAATGTGAGTGAACAAAATTCAAGGCTGAATCTAATGTACTAACAAATGATTATGAATTCACTTCATTTTTCTTCTGTTGCAGCTATTACAAAGAAACTGGAGAAATTGGGAAAACAAAAAGAGATGGCAATTGTTAGTGACTGGATCAAGAGCATAAAGCTGCATTTGTATTGGTGTGCTCTGTCTTCCACCCCTGGCCAGTCGAACGAAATCAAAGAAAAATGGCTATCGTGCATAGACCATATACAGAATGTACATACAAACTGTTATCACCAACCACATGAAAAAAAGAAGAATTGGTTAATCCCAGGTAAGGAATTATTTTCAAATCGATCAATGTACTGGTTGCGTTCTTGCAGTTGATTTTTCATACAATTTAAATTTTAGGGTCTAGACCAGCCGACTCGGTAAAAACACTTCTAACTAGTACGAGAACTGTCAATAAGATTATGAAGATGTCCCCTTATGGGCAAACAAGTGATCTGGAATCCTTTCGTAGTTTCGTGAATCACTTTGCACCAAAAATGATTCATTTCTCATATAAAGGAATGATTTCAAGGTACAGTTGTATATAAATCTGTATGATGGAATGATACTACTAAAAATCGTAGAAAGATTTGTAATTTAAAACATATTTTCTTCAGAGTGTATACAGCTATTCTCCACTGGAATGAAAATAGCAAGAGGCCTCAGGCAAGAAAGTGGAAAACGGGAGAACTGCAGTACAGTATTTACTATCCTAAGTATAAAGATGGATACGTCGTCCATAAAATTCTTCAAGATGCCACATACAGTAAGTTTCGAGCTATTATCCCCATGAATTATATAAATGCACAAGTAAAAATCTACTAAGAACTATCTCTACATTTACTACATTTTAGGTTATATTGACCAAATAGTATCGCAAGTTTTTGCCACAGCTAAAGTTTGTCCGAGGAAGTTAGTAAAAAATGTGATTCAAGTCCCACCGAGCTTAAGTGCAAATCACCACCGTATTGCTAAATCAGCAGCCATAGCAGCTCATAAAAGCAGATTTCGTTCAACCGAAAAAGTTCCATTGCGAATAAATTCATCTACGCCTACTGCAGTGAGAGGACGAGGGAAAAAGCGAAATTTTTCTGGTCAAAGAAAAGATAAAAATTGAACACGAATCTCATATTATGTACTTTGTTATATTGTTATCACTTTACTTATAAAATGAATAAAGAAATATGCATTATTCAAATTTTGGAAGTCTAAAACCTTTGTACATATTGTCACCATTCGGAAACTGAGCTCTGATAGCGCTCACGACACAACTCGGTAGAATTTTTCGATTCTTCGGTCCACAGTAGCCCCAGCACCATCGTACGAACTGACGATAAGCTACATGACGGTGTTTTTCGTTGATGTTGCCTTCGAAAGCTTTGCGTCCATAGTGCTGCCTAAATCCAAGCCATGCAACTTGTAGCACCCAAGGTTCCAAACAGATTCGACGAAATGCATCCGAGTCGGTGATACATGGAGCAACATTCTGGTTATGCGTTTGGGCCACCTCCTCCATCTTTTCTCTGACAACATCAATCTCTTGGCAGCAACAGCATTCTGTAGCAGTTTGTAAAACTTGGCAGTTATTACATTGACACCTGCATGTGAGAAAAAGAAAAGATTCAATGGTGTTTCAAGTGTTTGCAGTTACTGGTCTTAACTCGAAACATCTGCTAATTATAACCCCATCAATACAACTCAATTAGAATGTGCCTCACTCTCAAAAAGCAAAATTCTAAAATTGATGGATGATCCCAATAGATGATAAAAATACAGAAAACCGTACCTTTATAAGATAAATAACACCTTGAAATTTGACAAGAGAATACCAAACATATATTGCAGACCATACATTAACGATTCTTTTCCTGACTTTATTAATAGATTTTTCTACCTAGGGGAAAACCCTCTACTTAACCTTTCATCACCTGAGAGTGGCAGCACCTGCTTGCCTTCTTTTACATTTTTCAAGTACTAAAGTAGATTCACTCCCGGAAAAGATCGATATTGCTTAATTTAATGCCACATGTTGAACACAGCTTTAGGTTTTTATTCTTCCGATCCTCAGATTTTGGATCTCATCAACCGGAGGAATGATGGAAAAATAAAAAAAACTAAAGAATATCCAATTTTATTAATTTTTTCATTCCTAAAAAATAACGTCGGCGGATCCGTAAACCAAAAAATAAAAAAACCTGGCCTAAAATTCAAATGCTAGCTACGGCCCTGGGTTCCCCTAGACGCCGGGAAGTTTACTAAGGTAAACTCACAGTGTATTGAATGATTTTAAACGTACCAGTCTTTCAATCTTTGAACATCTAATCTCCATCTAATATCTGGCTGATCATCTGGTCTCTCTCCATTTTCTTCGGGTTCTAAGTCTGGTTCATATAAATATGGACCAATAGTAATATGCTCTCCGTCTTCATCGCTAACATTTGAACTAATATTAGACGATTCATTCGAAGAAATGTCCGTAGTTGAAGACTCGCTGTCGGACGCCATTGTGAATAGTCTATTGTTTACATTCTTTGTTTTCACGACGTGACGTCACGACCTAAGCACGTGCTTGTATGAAAACAACAACACTACCGGATGTTTTAAAATGCGTTTTTATTTTAACTGGCAGAGTTGCAAAACAGTTTTTTCGACTAAGATGACAAGTTTAAACATATTTCTGCCTAAAAATGGTAAAATTTTAACTTATTGCGAAAATGTGTCACTAACCCTTTAAAAAATTATTTTGTAGTCAAATAAGACCAAAGATAAACATTTGTTTATGGTCTACGTCCAAAATTCCGTAGGGTACAGGCAGGCGCGGCAGGGAAACTATTTCATATTTTCAAAAAAATATTTTTCACAATATGAAAAAATATTCAAATAAAATTCATATGATGTCACATATCAGAGGGTGGCTGAATATTGAGTCTTGGGAACGAAACCTCTTCCAATGTATGGCCGCGGAAGCTATAACACCGGGGCGTAGTATTAGATCGTTTTAAAACCTGGAATTTACCACTACACTATTCAGACCTCGACCTATACAGCTATAGTTTGCTGCTTAGTATTTTCAGGTCACAAGAAATTACAATTTATCACAAATTCTATCAACCAGAAAACACAACGCTCATCTTCTGCTACGACGATTATCATACCAAACGTGCACGCGCCAAGCAGCGTTACAGCATCACCATATAGTATTATGTATGAGCGTGTGTTAGTGTGCGCAACAGTCTAATGTTCAGCACTCTTGTGCACGTGGAGGCCTTGTGTAGTGAACGTTTGCTTCACTTCAATCTCAATCACCGGGTATCAAAATGAAACAATACCTATGGCGATATGTGAAATAATTATATTCTCACCAGCAATGAGCATTTAAAATTCGCACATATACGGCACCAGTCCAATGAAACGTTTGCCATTAACGTTTCCCATAATTATTTTAGTAGCGCTGGAATTCCCCGTATATCCCACAAACAGCCAATCACATTTGTATAGAGACGACGCCCCCAATCGAGGTCATTGTAATTTTATACGCAAGAGCTAAGAATTTTCCCGCCAAAAACAGTTATTCGTAGAAATTTAACTCAGTTGACCATGTCATCAACGGAGGTTCGCCATGTCTTCAATCGCATCGATTATACGTCGTTTAGGCCGAGAACCAATGAAGCAAATGCTCACATAAAAAAACGTACCGCGATTTTACATGAATTGGCTCAATGCCAACCTCATACTGCTGACAAAGGTAAACCAAAAATGATATACGACCAAAATTTAAACAAACAACAACTTGTAAAACTATGTCAAACTCAATTACCGAATAAAGTTTACAAATCAGAGCAGCTGATTCTCGATTCTGGACACGAGTTACTGACATTACCAGTCAGACATTGCGAGCTCAACCCCATTGAAATGGCTTGGCACCAGATGAAAGCATACGCTAAGAAAAGAAACACTACAAATAAACTGAGAGATGTGAAAAAGTTAATCATTGAAGGGAGAAAACAAGTCACGGCAGAAAATTGGAGAAATTACGAGGGTCACGTGAAGAAAATTGAAAACGAATTATGGATTACGAAGCTGAATTTTGAAAGAGGGCCTCGTTAAAATTTATATGAGCTTTATCGCGAAAAACTGATAGCAATAATATCAGTTTTAAAAAGCCAATCAGAAAGCAAAGACTCCTCCATGATTGGCTTAGCCGCAGAGATCAGCAGGTGTTCACGTGAACCCGCGGTATCGTCTACCGTTTTACTACCGGGTTTTATGTTAAGATCTAAAATTGTATCTCAATATAGATTTCTGCGAAATCTTTATTTGATTTGATTTTTGGGAGGAATATTTTTAATTGCACCACAGAAAATATCATTGACAATTGGCAAAGTCCGGGAAAAATGCTTTTTCTCAAATCGGATGGATGACCTTGATATTCTAATGTGTTAATTATAAGGTATTGATAGTCTTGTTTTTTAACTGACCCGATAATATTCGATATGGCCAAGTGGCGACAATTGTTGTTCGCCAAAATTAGCCATGTTTACACATTTGTTGTCAAGTGAAATTTTGAAGAGACTTAGATTAATCATCTTGATCTCGCATAAATATTAGTGATCATTCATTTATTACGAACGCATTAGAAAGGGGAGGAGAGAGGGGTAAGTGCAATTGCGTACTGTAATGCTTAATGTATATGAAAAAATAATGTAATTGTAAATAATGCAATCCTCTCTGTATCTGTGTTATCTTGTCTATAATCTGTCAATAGTGCATTACCTTAGGTTTTAAAATACAGTTGAATGTTAATTAAATATTATATTACGTTTTTATTGTTTGTATTGTGGCTGAAAATGGGTATCTACACTTCTCGAAGATAAAACCTTTTTCCCTTTTTACTAAACTGATGAAACCATTCCATTGATCAAAAACCTGTTTGACAGAACCCTACCGGAGGTGTACTACAGAAATTTCATTGAAAATGCTAACCATCTGTATAGAACTCAGGATTGACAATATGGCATCACTGTGTGTTGCTCGCAAACAGACGAAACAGGTCAAGTAGTCGCTACAAAAGTCCGGCAAATATTGTCAGTCGTAGGCCTAGAAAAGGCTTCAATATTAAGTTAAATATGGACGCTAAATGGTCAAGCTCATTCTACAAATCATTAGATAACCTCCAAGGGACTGATGAGCGGCGTATCATGTACTTGAATAGAGATGACACAATGGGTCACAGATTATACACTTTTTAACAGCATTGAGACACAAAACTCTGATGGATAGATCTGAATTGGATTTGGCAACGTATTCGGATTTCACGAACAAAGAACAGTCATATTGCTTCTCTTCTAACGACAATAAAAACGACAGATATACAGGTGTAGTTAAAGCCATAAAAGTCACTCCTAAACTTTCAAACACTAGGCTGATTTATCTAAGCTCAAACAATTTCGAATACATGAATCGAAAAATTGATTGCATCCGTGTTGGTGGAGGGAATGATGAAAGTCCCTCGCACAGTGAGACAAGATTTTTATGGGCAGAATGGCACATGAAAGGGGGAAAGCTGGCTACATATGTCACTACATGATGTTCATGCAATAGATATTTGAATGAAATTGAACGCCTCAATGGAGAAATTGGCTGAGCTGTAGCAAACATTTTCATTCCTTCGCAAATGTTAGGGTCAAACAGGGATCCCGTCAGGGGGAAACCAATGAAAATCTCGTGAAAGATAACCTGACTACAGCGGCTCAGTTTTTTTATCAACCGTGTCGATGGCTATATGTATATGGCCATCCAATGTACATGTACCCTGCCGCATGATGTGGTGAAAAGGCAGATGAATTGCAGGCTCAGCGCCCTCTGCTCTTAGAATACTTAAAGGCCAAGGATAAACAACGAATGATTGAATGAGCTGAGCCAGGGGAAAAGAAAAGGAGCAACTTATGTACTTCTCGAGTGTCGAATCTGTAATCGACAATCCTGAAATGCAGTTGACTTGTAAATATGTTGTTGCACTCACATGCTGCTACAAAGTTGGCTGTCCTCGTCCTATCTGTCAATCTCACCCTGGAAAAATACAGGCCGGTGATCGCTGGTACATAGGTGGTCAGGATTTGACCTTTCTCCCATGGCCTAAGAAAGACACATTACGGAAACCCGAAAATTACTGTCTGCAAACCTACTTGTTATGGTCACTTCCTCCACTTCAAGGATTTGGCATCTAGTACATCTGATCTCGATATGACTCTACCAAGCGATTAGATTTCAAAATATTTCGATGGTGAAATGAGAAAATTGAATGGGAATGTGAGGCAGAAAGCAGATATGTTTGTTTTCTTTGAAGATGCTGATTGTGCACCTGGAAAATCATTGTGTCTAGATAAAAATCTTGTCAATCAGGAAATCGAACATCTGCGACTTTCCCGATCAAAAGAGGTGCACATCAGGCTGCTACAACTAGAGCTTATAGGCCGCGGCTAGCGAGAGCTAGGCGTAGGCCGCGGGCGAGGGACTTAGTATCCGCCTCTGTAGCGGAACAGCGGGGTTCCTTTCTGCTACAGAGTCCAACTCCCGTCCCACCCTCTTTTAGAACCTGTTCGACCCGTATTACCTGTTTTTATATGTTATGTAAATAATCCTATCTTTTTCTGTATCGTATAGTTTACACTCCGTGTTCCGTGCAATTTAGGAAATGTTGAAACCATCCAAAAAACGGAAGTGATATTGGAAAGATAAAAAATGGCGGCTTTTTGAATAGCAGAAGGGATAGGGTTTAGGGTCCAGGGTTTAGGGTCTAGAAGGTCCAGAGGGTAAGGGTTAGGATTAGGTTCCGTTACATAGGCTAGTATAATAGGGTAGGGTTAGGATGAGGCTATAAGTAGTTAGAAAGTTACGAGTCCTGGCAGCTTCGGCGATAGCGCTGGGGGAAACGCTAGGCTAGCACTCTTGTGCTTGCGTGTTCGAATCCCAATTTTCGTGGATCTCTTAGAATTTTCTAAGTCCAGCGCATTCGCATTACATTGATTTGTGGATGGTTTCAACATTACAAAAATTGCGTGTTCCGTAATATTTTGCGTTCGCAGCCATCTATATTATGTTTCAGGCTTCCCTTGCGAGGTCTCGCTCGCGAGGGGAATCTCCGTTACCTATTGTTGGTATTTCTATGCTCCGAACCGATTGCGGTGCTCGTCTCCCAGTTCTTTAATTAACGTTTGTAATTGTTTGTCCAGGGGGATTCATTCTGATTCAGAACTCTCTTGGGGTAAGGCGCGTGGAGATTCGATTCTCTCCGTGTACCTTATTCATTGCGATCGGTGATGGACCGGCAGTGTCGCAGACCTTCTTGTCTTCCCTCTTACCCTGACCTGAGTAGATCGGATGGGTGGACGAGTTGTCGCCGTGTCCTGAACCGGTCTCGCTCGTTATTTTCATCTAAAGTTACCGTTCCTTTGATTGGGCCTAATTTAGTAGCTATACTAAAATGCGTGCGTCCTATCGCGTTTCCGCCCCGGTTTCGTCCGAGGGGGCGCTTTTATTTTATTTCTTGAATTCACGACGCTTGGTTGCGCGATCGAACTCCGGTTCTCCACCAAGCGTCCTGTCGCGTTTTCGCCCCGGTTCCATCCGAGGGTGCATTAGATTGTATACTAAAATGCGAGCGTCCTATCGCGTTTCCGCCCCTGTTCCGTCCGAGTGCGCGTTACTATTTTATTTCTTGAATTCGCGACGCTTGGTTGCGCGATCGAACTCCGGTTCTCCATCAAGCGTCATGTCGCGTTTTCGCTCCGGTTCCATCCAAGGGCGCGTTATTAGATTGTATACTAAAAGAGTCCGTTCGACATCAGCGAACTTATGTAGCGACGTCCACTTTCCCCCTCGCCGTTCATGCTACCACGAGGAACTCGAAGAACCAAGTGACCGGAAGCGTGCAAACCCACTTCCCTGAGGAGACTTCGTGTCGCGAGAAGACACCGGAGCGGACGCTGCGTGCTCGCTTATTCCCCCCTCCCTTACGCTACAAAAATGGTGGCAGCGGTGGGATGATTTATCATAATCCTCTCGGCTATTGCGATGTATTCTTTTTTGTGGTTGGATGCCTCGGTTTCGGATCAAATACCCAGAAACATCACATGACGAATTAGTTTAAGTCGATTACACGTTGTCGAATGAGTATAGGGTTTATAATAGTCCGTCTTTATCTCATAGTTTTTGCGTAAGAAAATCCGTTAAGATGAGCCGTCCGATAACTCGTGCCTCTTCGCCTTCGCTTGGTCCGCGTAGCCATAGTACTGAAGATTTGAATATGCCCCGAAATGAGATGTCTCCATTGAGAGATCGTCGCGATATTCCTCGTAAGGGCACGCCGATTCCAATTGCACCAAGTCGTAACTTTGCGACCTGCAATATAAAACCTGAAAGTTTTTCGGGCGATGGTCCATGAGTAATTGGGAAAGTAGGCTTTCATACCAGAGGTCGAGCAGTCGAGACACCACTCATCACCACAAGTAATAAATCAATTGAGTATGAGACACCACTCATCACAGCTAGGCTCTAGTGAGAACGGACGATTGCTCTGTGGTACACATATACAGTGAGTGCGCGTAACAACAGCTGCGCGTGGATAGATCGATACAGTGAGTCTCTACTGAGAACGGTTATTAACGCGTGTGCTATTACTGTAGTACAGTGATTGCGTGTCAACTGTGCCCAGATAAATAGATGCTGTGAGGCTTGGGTGAGAACGGTTAATAGCGTGTTTGTTATATACAGGGGGAAGTAATCCCCACTCATCACCACAAGTAATTTGTTTTCCTTATAAATGGGAGATAGAAAAGCATTCTTAGCAACAATAAATAACAGAATAAAACCAGCAAAAAAAACAATTTGAAATAAAAAAGTTAGTTGATGTTACAAAAGAAATTGAACATAAAATATTGAAATTAGAAAAGATAAAAACTAAATATGGAGAGAAAGTATCAGCTAATTTAAGCTACTGTAATGTTAGTACATCGCGAGAATTTTAAGTATTTTTACCTGATAAATGGGTTTCATTGAGTACAGAGGAATTAAAAGATTTAGAAGGCTTTAAAATAATCTATCATGGAAAAAATGAAGATGGCCATCATGATTTAGAAATTGTTGATTAAATTTAAAAAAATAAATTAATAAAAATAATGAATATCTAGAATCCGAAATGACTTATCTGGACAATTTAATTGCTCCGCATAGATAGACAAAAGTAGAGGGATATTCAATTAATATTCAATTAATTTAAAAAAATTATTTTTTTGCTTTTTTTTTCTAAAATATTAATCCATTTTTTTTATTGTCAATTTTGGAATTTCAGAAGTATTTTCATTTTTGATAGCAGTTGTTTCAGAATTATTAATATCATGAATTTTATTTGATTTCTTATACCAATTACACCCAATCAAAATGAATACAATTACAAATCCAACTGTAAAATATAGACATTTATCAAATATTCTATCATTAGAAGGAGTAGAAATAACAATATTTTCACTATTTTTATTAACATTTTTACTACTTATTTTTTCTTTTACAGCTTTTTTATATTCTTGTGATTTAATTCCTAATTGCCGAGACCATTCAATTTGTTTCTGTGATCTCGGTTTTTTCTTCACATTTAATTCCTTCACTTCTTCCACCTTGTTCATTTATTATAGAAATATTTTTACTTTCAATATTTGAAAATGTTAAAACTCCAGTTGATAATAATGTCATAGATCCACCTAATTGAAATGATAAATATCCAATCCATTTATGTAATTCAGTCATAACTAAATAGTCATTTTTTAAAAAGGAATATAATCTATTTTCATCTTCAATTGGTAGTATATAATTACATAATTTACTATAACCTTTTACTACATTTTCTGATATCGCGTCATTAATTCTAGCTGTTCTCGCGGCTTCATAAATCTTAAATAATCTAATAATTTCATCTGATTTCATTGTATCTAATTCATTATAAGTGAAATTTTTACCGACAAAATTTTTACATTTTCCAGATGCTATTAATATTTCTAATTGATGTTTACAATAAAGATAATATTCATAATTATTATTTGTTGTAACATTATTTAAAGCGCCATCATCTGGAATTAATTTGTTTTCTGTTATTCCTAAATCATCTAAAGTTTTTTCAATTGGAACATCACCATTTTTAGATTTTATTTTCTTTTCACCTACCATTTATATAACAAAAAAATTAGTTGTGATGTTGCAACCAGAATTCAACTAGAATGTAACTAGAATTCAACTAGATTAACAAGCTAGTTGAAATATTGTTGTTTTTGTTTATTTCTTGTTAAATCTAGTTGATTTTTGTTCCAACTACCAATAACTAGAATTCAACTAGAATGTAACTAGAATTAAACTAGATTAACAAGCTAGTTAAAATATTGTTAAATCTAGTTGATTTTTGTTCCAACTACCAATAACTAGAATTCAACTAGAATGTAACTAGAATTCAACTAGATTAACGAGCTAGTTGAATTTAAATAAATTCATATTTAAATGGGTGTTGTAATCTAAATAGTAATTTTGATCTTTTAATATTTTTCAACTTATCCATATATTCATTATGTAAATCATGTGGAATAATATCATTTTCCTCAAGTGCATTTTTCATCGATTTTCTATCTTTATTGTAGAATAAAACTAGAAATCTAATGTTTTCTCTAAAGTCTTTAACAATTGAATTATATTTTTGATTTAAAACCCAAGTTGTTATCCGAGAATGTCTGCCAGAAAAAGCTAAATAGCATAACTCACTCTCTCTAACTTTTGAATCATGTAGATTAGCACAATCATCTATAATGAATAATGTATTTGATCCTTTATAAATATCAATTGCTATCTTTATACAATTATCTAAATTTTCTTTTACTGTTTTAGGATCTAATATAATCAATTTATTATTTCTAGTAATATTTCTATCATGAGTTGGATTAAATTCATATGTTGGACAAAATTATACTTTATTATCAAAATAGTTTTCATAAACAGTTTCTAATAAATTTAATATAAAATAAGTTTTCCACAATTTGTTACGCCAGAAATTAACATATTATGAGGCTCAAATATAAATAATTCCTTATACATTTATATATTTTTAATTTTACTTGATAATATCCATTCATTGAATTTATCTGGCCATCCAACCCATTTTACTAAAGAATATTTTTTTCTTTTAATAGTTTTTGTTTTTACTACTTTTTCAATTTTATATTCTTGTTCTAGATTTTCAGTAGTTAAACTCAATTCTTCTTCGTAAAAGTAGCCATCAACTTCTTCACTATCTAAATCTTCTAATTTATAGACATATGGTTTTGTTGTTATAACCTTTTTTATTTTATATATTTCTCTAGTAAAATTTCGATCGTATCCTTTATCAAATATCTTTTTATACTTAGAAATTCTAACATTTTGACCAACTTTAAATTTAGGTTCACCAAAATCATCTACAAGAAATGCTCCATATAAATTATTCCAAACAATTTCAGCATTTTCAGGTTTTCTAGCATCAATAGGTTTCATTCAAATAGAAGAATGATAAGAATTTTTATATCCTTCTATCAATTTTGGTAAAACATCAATCCATTTAAAAGTATTATTTGCTGTAAAATATTTCCACATTCTTGTTCTTAATGTTCTATTAAATCGTTCAACAACTGCTGCTTTTTTATCCGATTTTGTTGAAAAATATTTAATATTATGATTATCTAAGAGTTCACGAACAAGTGAATTATCAAACTCCTTCCCATCATCAAATTGTATTTTTTTCTGGTTTTAGTTTATCATCCGAAAGAAATTTTCTTAAAACATTTGATGTTTGTACAGCATCTTTTCTATAAAGTGGGAAACTCCATACATAACGACTAAAAATTTCAATTATATTCAATAACCACCAATAATCATTATTATCTTTCTTTTTTCATATCAATTAAATCTCCTTGCCACTGTTGATCTACATAACTTACCATAGTTTTACGAGTTTTATATTTTCTAACAATTTTTTTATGCGTTGTGTATGTTGGTTGTTCTAACATAAATTCATTTATATCTTTATATTTAACTAAATTTTGTGGGATTATCTTATCTAATTTATCTTGTTTTACTTGACGCCATATATTTTTGGTAGAAGAATAAGCAACCGAACTCTCAGGGTTGTAATATAAATTTCTTAAATATTGTTCTTTAGTATTAGGAGTTTTTTTACCGCCCATTTATATATCGTTAATTTTAACTTTATATTTCTAATATTGAATACTATCTAATTGTGAATTTACAATATTTAATTGTGCGTCAGATATAATATAAATGTGCATTTTAAAATTTAAGCTTCCTTTTTTCTTTTTCATAAATAATTGTATTCCATCTTTAGTGTTCTGTAGTTTTTTCCCAGAACCATGTAATGAATTATCCTCTGTTGTTCTAAAATCTAACCATAATGCATATTTATTGCCGGTATAATAATCAATTTGATTAATATTACAATTTTCAAATGATTTTACTTTTTCATTCATAAAATGTTTTCTAATTTCTGGCCATTGATCTATCATTCTCATTCCTTGACAAAATATTTTATTTGCTATTCCTTCGATAGTTATTTCTACTTTTGTTATTTCAGGATTATAATAATTATCTACCTTTATTGCGCCATTAGAATATGTTGCAATGGTAAAAAATATTAATATACCTTTAATAGATCTTCTTGGGAAGTTAATATTCTCATTAATTATTTCATGATTTGCATTAATAGTTACAGTTTTAAATTTATCAATATAATCATATAATAATGAAAATCCTTGATTGTATTGAGTTTGAATTGTGGTAGCAATATTTTCATTAGTTACTGTGTCATATTCTAAACATATATTTGATAATTTATAACCCATATCTTTAACAACGCTAGATAATACAATTTCATTTACAGGAGCAAATGTTATCTCAAATATAATATCTTCTTGAATTACATATTTATATAAAGGTGCATTATTATTTATCAATTCAAAGTCTAATGGAATTTTATATTTGCTTCCATAAATCTTTTTAATCAAATTATCTGTGGCACGAGTTACTATTGCGTCATTAGCTCCTGATCTTAATTTATTATGGTTATCCGATTGAATACCCTGAAATATCATATTATTTCTATTTTCTTTAGTTAACCATAAATCTTTATAATGCATAAATAAATTATAATCATCTAATGAGAAAACTGTTTCTGGACCAATCTTTATAGTCAATTTTTTAATCAAATATCTCCCAACATTATCAACAACATAATTATTATCATGACCAGTTACTTTTATATCAGCTGATAAATAAATACTATTTGGAACATAAAAAAGTATTTTGTGTTAATCTAGGAATTCTAACATATAAAGTTTCATCGGGATTAATATTTGAAGGATTATGTGTAATTATATGATGTGATCTTTCTGCTTTAATAGCATTAGATATTCTAGAAATCTTAGGAGGACTTATATCACTCCCACCCATTTATTTAACAAAAAAATTAATTATTTATTTTTTATCATATTCACTAACCCAAAAATAATAGCACTTACAACTGTAATTAAAAATAAAATAATATGTTCAGCAGCAAAGTTAATAATGTTTCCTGCAGATTTCAATATAAAACCAACAATTGATGCAATAATTCCTGGTAAAGCTGCAGCAGATTTTTTAGATAGTTCCCGTAAATATTTTGCTAATTTCTTTAAACCATCTTGTATAGAATTATTATCTGGGGGTTTATCTGGTTTATTGGGAGTAGGAGTAGATTTCAAAGCATTTGATATTGCTAAACCTATTGTTGTAAATAACATAGTTACAGCTGTTAGAATTGAAAGAATTGTTATTCCTTCTAATTTAAATAATAACTTTATTCTATCTCTCAATGATATTTCAGAATTTGGTTTTATCAACAAATCTTTAAAAATAAATTTTAATCTATTAATATTATAATCATATGATTTTAATAACAATTTAATTTCTTCTTTCTGTACTTCTAAATTATCTTTTAAATTATTAATTTCTTATTCTAATCGTAATTCTTTTTGCCTATATTCTATTTCATCAATTACTTGATGATCTAAAACAGACTTTAATTGTTCTATTTCTTTATTTTTATCAGTTAATTCTTTTTCTAAAGTTCTAATTTTAAAATCTCATACTTTTATCATGCGCAATTTAATCAGATGCAAGTCTTATACTTTTAATTTCTCTAATTGCTTCAACAGAAAATATATTATTTAAATCTTCTAATTCTTGATCTGTTGCATCAATTAATCCATTCGGTAAAAGTTTTTCAATTGAAACTTTATTTGATTTAAGTTTACTAGTTTTGGAAGTTATATTCTGTTCAGAAGTTGTTTCTGTTTCTGATTTCTTTTTGATTATTTCAAATAATTCATTAATTCTTTGTTTAAATACGTCTATATTATCATCTATTTCTTTTTGTGTAACATCAGTTATTTCATTACTATTACTTATTCTCTTAATTCTAAATGTTTCTAAATTTTTCAAAGTTGATTCCGCTAATATTTTTTTAGTTTTGTCCTTTGATTAGTGATATAAATATGATAATCACCTTTCAAACGATAATAACATTTACCATTATCTAATTAATTTATCTGCTAAAGGTCCAACGTCTTCATCATTTACGTTAAGTTTCGAATTTTCAATTATATATTCTAATTTCTCTATTTTGTTTAAATTATATAAATCTTGTTTTACTAAATCTGGATCTAAGTTTTCAGGATTTAATTGTGATTCTGCATTTTAATATAATCAGGCATATTAAAATTTATTATATCCTGGCTCATTACCACCATTATAACTTGTTTCACTAAAATCAGGTTGTTGTTCATCAGTTATGCCAGGTTCATCAAAATTATCCATTCCAATATCTTCTCCACCTTCTACATCCATTTATATAATAAAAAAATTAAAATTTAAAATATAATATTCCTCCTATAACAATTCCTATACAAGTTAAAGCTAATTTAGTATTTTCATGGGATTTATTATCATTATCAGTTTTAAATATATCATGTCGAATATTATCAGTTTTAATATTTTCTGATGTATTATAATCCGGTTTAGAATCATTATTTAATTTAATATTCTAAGTTTTAGTTTCTGTTGATTGAATATGTTTTTTATTTTTTTCACCTTCCATTAATTTTATAGCGGTAATCTTTTTATTTATATCATTTAATCCAAATGAATTATTTATTGTTGCAGTTTTAATTAGATTATTGTAACCAATTATGTTTCCGATCTTTAGTACTAAATCATTAGAAATAATTAATAGATTAGGGCCTATACAATAATTTAGTCTTACATGAGATTTATCTAAATAATTTTGATATCTATACAATGATATACAATGTTTTCTGGAATCGATCTATTTTTATCATTATGAATTGAATCTTTAAATAAAACTTTGAATTGTTTCTGTGTATCAAATGATGTATTTAAATTTCCAATTATAAACCCCCTAAACTAAACTGCCCAAAATGTAATAAGTTATTCTTAAGAAATTATGTTAAAAACATTCAGAGAAGTGTAAAATTAATGGCGCAACGGCTAATGTTGATAGTAATGAAAGTAATAGTAATTCTGTTGAAGTTGAACCTGAAATTATTTGGAAAAGACCTTTCTTATTCTATGATAAGGATAATATAAAAGATCATTTCTGTGAGCCTTGTCGAATAAAATACAGCCCTGAAAATATAGAAGATTGGGAGAATCATCAATTTCGTAAAGTACATATAGATAAAATTTCTAATAAATTTGAAACTGAATTCAATGAAAGAAAAAAATAGTTTATTAGAAAAAATAAAATATGAGAAAATGTTACCAGATAATAAAGAAACAGTTGAAAAGTTAGAAAAACAATACAATGAATTAACAAGAAAAACATATTATTGTAAATTGATTATTACAACAAGTAATTCAAATCTACATAATAGAACATTAAAACATAAAGAAAACGTAAGGAAATACCAGGAGCTTAATGAAGATCTATTACCAATAAATTATAAACGAAAATGTCCACAATGTAGTTATGCGACCTTAAGACAAGAAGGTACTGTGTTATTTTGTGTTGATTGTGGATGGCAAAAGAATTTATGGGGTGAAGAAAAAACTAGAAATTTTCTCATAGATCCAAAATTAAATTATCTAGATGAAATTTTTAAAATATTTTCTATAGAAGATCATACACCAGAATATATCAATGGCTTGAAAAAATGAAAATAAAAATGGTGAAATAACTAAAAAAGATATTATAAAAACAATTATTCCGTCAACATTTAACACAAAACAAAAGAAAATGTATTTATATTTATTATTTAACGATTATTATGAAAAACCTAAATTAACAGAAGAAGATATGGAAAATATAAAAAAAATATTCAAACAAATATTAATGTATCATTTGGAAAATAGAATAACAGATTCAATTAATTATGAATTCTTTTTAAATAAGATTGTAAATTATTTAAACATCGATATTATAATTCCATTTGACGAATTAACAAACAAAAGAAACAAAGAGAGCGAGATGAAATGTGGTACAAGATAGAACTTTATTTAAATGAGAAAAATGAAATGGAAGAACCTATACAAATTATACAAGAACAATTAAATGAAAATGAAGAAGCCAATAGTGATTTCGAGTATGATGATATTGATTTTATGTTTTAATGGCCATAAGGTAATGTTTTTATACCATCATCTGAAATATGTCTTTTATCATCAAATGGATTTAAACTAGTTTTTTCAACTTCATTAATGTACATCTCGTGATCTTCTGATCTTAAACAATTCATTTTATGTTTCATTACAATTGAGTTATATAAACACTTTATATAATCTTGAAATTCTATATGTTTATCAACCACATGTTTTGTTATTCCTTTTAACTTTTTAGCTTCATGATCTTTTGTTCTGTAACTATACATTTTACTTCTTATCCCAACAAATTCAATCATTTCATCGCCCCCTAATTCATCTTTAAACTTACCAGGAATCATTTTATTATCATTGCTAAATAGTTCATGATCTTTGGGATAATTGCTAAAATCAAAATGATGTTTTAATGTTTTTAAGTCTTTTGTTATGTCATTTGTCTTGATTTTTAGTATGTACGCATCCGTATTGACTGCTATTAATGGAAATCCACAGTTAAATGTACCATCTTCAGTTGATAAATCATAAACATAATCTGTTGGGTTTTATATTTCAAATAAATCTTTAACTTCTTCAGTTAAATCTTTTTCTGTGTGGCTTAAATTAAAGCAATTTGGTTTAGATTTAATCAATCCAATATTCATATTAAAACCTAATGAATTGCATAATATATTCAATCCTGATATAGCAACTTTTCCTTTCTGTGCAAAGGTTATCTTTATATCCTTTGTAAATTTTTTAGCACCATCTGCTGCGTAGAATCCAATAAAGAACCATTTTCTTAAATTATTTTTGGCATTTAATACATAATCTGGTACTATCTTTTCTTTAGTTGAAGTATTACTTTTCACTATTGCATGAATATAGAATTCATCATTATATTTTATAGCAAAATCTTTAGGATTATTTACAAGTATTCTATAAACTGCTGATGATTTCATATGATCCATGATTCTAAATGTTTTATGTGAATAAACTTCTTCACAGAATTTCTTAATTCTTTCTAATAATTTTAAGTCTTGATTGCATAAATACCAACAATATTTATTACCCCAAACATAATTATACACACCTGCTTAACCATCACCCATGAAAAATCCTTTGATAAAATATTCTTTTTCTTCTAATGTTTCGGGTTCTATATCATAAATATTATCAATAATTTCATCAAATGACATATGATTCATTCTTTGGAAAAATCTTTTATGTAATAATTCATCTCCAATTTTTATATCAGTTGGTTTTATTTCATCACCATTTCGTTTAATTAAACTATGATCTTCTGTAACATCTACAAATCCTAATTTCTAACTCTATAGATTTTCTTATTTGTTTTATGCCTAATAATATTCTTTAATTTTTTCCATCCATTTCTTGTCCAAACATCCATTAAACCATTTATTTGTATTAATTCTTTTTCACCATATGAAATATAACATTCATTTTGTTTTGGAATCATTTCTGAAATTCTTCTTATCAATATTTTATCATTACATTTTAATAATATTGGGGTGTCAGCTGTTACAGAATCAAAATATAATATTTCAATATGCTTTTCCCCAAAAAGTGGTTGTAAAACATTATAATAAAAATCATACATTAATAATTTTGATACTTCTAAAACAGTTGAACCAATAAATATAGGTTTATTAAATTTCATTGACGTTCTTTTTAATTTAACTGCTGTTAAATAATCTTCAAATCTTTTATTTCCTAAATGTCTAGGACTTGATTGTAAATGTCTTAATCTTTCAGAATTATTTACTAATTCAATATCATTTCTATTTCTAATATTTTCACATGTTTTACCATAAAAACTATTGTTCATTAATTTGGAGAAATCTTTTTCAAAATCTGTTTTTGATATGGTTCTCTGTTGAGTATTAAAATCTATATATTTTTCTAACCACTTCGATTGATTAAATTCAATATATCTATGTACTTTCTTTAATTTCATTCCTTGTTTTAGATAAAATTTTAACATTCTATAATGAACAATATAATTGTATTTATTATTTTGAGTAAGTATTAATTTTTCTGTAAAAACATGATCTTTCGGTTTTATTTTCTTCTGGTATTCACTTAAATAACTATCATCTACAGTTAAATGTTCCGGGCAATAAGGTAAGTTTCTTGTTTTAAACTTATATTATAAATAAAATATTTTCAGGATATTCTAAATCAACTACAAAGAAATAACCAATTGGTGCTTCATCTTCTAAACTCATAATTGCGCTTTCCCAATTAGTTTTATCATCATTTTCAACTTCTGTTAATATATAATTTTTATATGGTTGAGGTTGCATCATTGCCCAACCATATAAATTATTGGCGTCAATATATAATAATTTATATTCATCATTTGCTTTAAAATACCTATCTCCCATAACACCACTAATTCCACCTCTAATTGATTTTTCAAATAATAAAACCATACCTGGTTCTTTTAATAAATCTAATTCTACATTTGTATATTTTAAACCACATTGCCAGGTTAAACCAGGACTAGAGTAGCAATAACAAGGATCAACATTAAAATGATTCAAATTAACTTCTCTAAATTTTTCAAATATGTCCGCCAATATCATAACGTCTGATTTTAAATATAAATCAACTAATTCGCCATGATTTTTCATCTTAAAATGGTTCCAAATATTTAATGTTCTATTAAACACTTCGTTCTCATAAACACTTCTAAATACTCCTCTTTTAATTGATCATAAAATTGATCTTTTAATAATTCTGTTACATTAAAATCATTGTGTGTTTTATAAAATGAATAAGGAATTGCGCCTTTATATCTCAATAATTTAAAATCTTGTTCATTTGGATAATAATATCGAGTTATAACAAAATCATTATCAACTAAAATTCTGATAAATTATCTAATGAACTTGCTAGAAATCTATAAGAATCTAAAAATCTAATGCAACCAAATTGAAATGAAATATAATTTTCAGATGTTTAAGCTAATAATTTAAAATCATATTTTCTTACATTTACACCATTCATAGCATTATATTCTTCTATTTCTTGATTTATTGCGCCCAATTTTCCCGATAATTGTTTTATAAATAGATGGGTATCATAGCCTGATAAATTATGAAATAATATTGGTACGAAATTAACTTTCTTAGCTTGTAAATTGCAATCTTCATGAGCAGCTCCACGATATTTTGAATTTAAATGATCATGATCTCTAACTTTTTTATCAAATGAATAAAAACGTTTTTCACAATAACAACAATGAGTTGCATAATTAAAATCAATTTCATCTTCTTTTGTCATAACTATTCTTTTATTTGTGTTTAATAATTTTGCAAAATCACTTTCTAATTCAATCATTTTATCACAAAAATCATTAACTACATTTTCACCTCTAAAAGAAATATATTGACTTTCATATAATTCAGGATAATTTGATTTTGTATAAATTTCATAAGCAGCAGCTCTTTGATGAACTTTTTTAATTGTATTTATAATTGGTGGGTCTTGTATTATGTCTTCATTTCATTCATTTCCTTTATCCATTGATTTTAATAATTGCTTTTTGTTATATATTTCTTTTCTATCTTGATCAGTTAATTCTTTATTCAACGATTCAAAATCCCCATAAATTACAAATGGAACAATATTTTTAAATTTATGATTAGTAAATTTCAATTTATAATCTTTTTCTGTTGGCATTATTAATTTGCAAAAATCTTTATTATCACATAATTCTTTATGTTTTAATAATGTATTCTCAGTCATAAATTAAGATAAACATTTTCTACATAGATACATTTTATTATGGTGATCACTTTCTGTTCTAAAGAATAAATCAATTTGTTTTAACCACATATAATGTTCATTTTCATCTTTTTTGTAATATAACAAATCTATAGCATTTTCATCATCATAATATGCTGTTAAATATAAAGCTTCCAATGTATAATCTTTAATATTTTCACCTTTTGTCTTTGGTAATTGCATTAATTCAAATACATTTATTTTTAAATTATTAACTTTTTCTATTTTAGGAATCATTTTTATAGTTACTGGATATTGATCAATTTTATATAATGTTTCATATTTCCGGTAATTTGTTATTCTAAAACTATGCGTCATATCTTCTGTTGGGTGTAAACAACTAATAATTGACCATAGAAAACATTTATTATCTTCATTTTGAACATTTATTACTGCTTTTGTTGTAAATGGTAATTTAATATAAGATGATGCTTTAATATCCTTTTCTGTTGTAAAGTTTGAATCATTTTTAAACATTTTATTACTTTTTGATGTTTTATTCCTTTTTGTATTGTAAACATTTAAATCTAAATATATAATTTCATTCAATGTTAAGCCAGAACCCTCAAAATATCTTTCTTCAATATGACGTTTAATTTCATTAAATATTTTTTCTAACTTCTCTTTTATTTGTGTTTTTGAAATTATTTCTTCAGAGTGTGTTTGAATATTATAATTCATTTTTTCTTCTGACTTTATAAAACTTACTTTCCCAGAGATACTAATTTTTGGATATTCAACATCTGTTATCAAATCTAGTATTTTTTCTATTATTTCATTAAATTTACTATAATCTTCTATTGTTGTTCCTTTAAAAAATCTAAATATAATAGCTGCTGGACCAATTTTACTATGTAATGTTTCTAAAATTTCAATTGTATCTTTTATTTCTAGTGAATCAATATAATTTCTAACATTTTCCATGTAAGGTTTATTTGAAATGGATTTAGTTTTTGAAGTTGGTTTTTTTACTTGTTGAGGTTTATCATCAAAATAATATTTTCCTAAAACATTATTACTCAAATTTTGGCGGTGTTTTTGTGATTCGAGATGTCTATTATAATTCCTTTTTACTATAAATTCATTACAAACTTCACATTTTATTTCATCCACATTCATATTTTCTAATCTTTCTTTTCTTTCATTGGGATTTTCTGGAGTTTCAAAATCTATTACATTTTTTATATGATTTGCAGTTTTTTCATGTCGTGATTTTTGGGATTTATCGATGTATTTTTTTACAATATTGGCAATAATATTGATTTTTATTAACATTATTGTTTTCTGGCTGGTGTTCATTCTCCCCCATTTATTAGGAAAAAAAATTACTTGTGGTGATGAGTGGTGTTTCGACCGCTCGACCTCTGGTATGAAAGCCTACTTTCCCAATTACTTCCATGGCAGGACTACAGGTTGAGCTTCGAAACCGTGAGCCGCCTTAAAGGTTGGCCGGACGATATGAAGGCAGATTTTCTGTTTGCTTAGCTAAGGGGGACTGCAAGACAGTAAGTCTGCGTTAAACTATCCCCGGTCCAGATGCGCGATTATGACGCCATGTGCGACGTATTAGAGGCACGCTTTGGCCTCAATAAGTCAGCCGAAGTCCACTTGGCGGAGTTGAGAAATCGTCGTCGCAAGCGCAACGAAAGTTTGAAGGAACTGGGCCAAGTCATTGTAATTCTCTGCTCCCGTGCGTATCCCGATTTTGATCCGGTGAAGCGAGAGAGACTTGCCCGTTCACACTTTATCGAGGCACTGCCCGACGCTGAGATGAGACTCCGGCTGTGGCAGTTAGACATTGATACATGCGCTTCGACTCGAAGGGATATTCTTGATCGAACGCGAGAAGGAGCGGTCCGACTCATACGTCAGGCAGATAGTCTCGTCGAAGACACCTAATAATGAAATCGCGTCCTTGAGAAAAGAAGTTTCTGAGCCAGATGATGTCTCGTATGACCGACCGTAGGGCTCCAGGACCTCGTTTGTGCTATCGGGCAACCTGGTCATATTTCGCGCAATTGTAGTCAGCCTCCGCGTCAAACCGATGATTTAAACTCCCGTCGACCAGCCCCACCGAGGGAGTAAGGTTGGTTGGGAATAGAAACAATCTCCCTGAATCGCCACTACGAGAGGTAAAAATTAGAAATAGAAACTCGGATGTATCCGATGCTCGAGTAAATGTCTTACCGTTTGTAAATAATGGATTTCCTCATGTCATGCGACTGTCAAATCTTCCCGTAACAGAAGACTCTCGTGTGTCAAGGTCACAAATTGAGTGCCGGCACCAAATCTGCGAGTCCGAAAATAAAAACTTAGTCCGATGTAATGAGCGAATGGTCATCCCTGCTCTGACAGAAGTGGTTGTCCCGTGTAGCGTGTCAGATAAGAGTGACCTTATGAAATGGGCATTAGTTGAAAACAATAAACAACCCGAGACTGGGCCCAGATCTGTGTGTCGCTAGATGCGTGGTCGACACCGCGCGAGATATCATACCTGTCTCCGTTATGAATTCAAGCATACTTCTCGAACTTCAGAACTCGGCCATCGCAACGATTTATAATGTTAAATGCGTCTGGCCTGAGGAGATGTCGAGCTCACGACTCCGTCTTATCAATGAGACTCCCGTTCCGTGAGAGTCTCCGCCTGATAATCAGGTACCCGAGTTCTTGCTCGATTTGGTTAATTGTAGTTGCTCCGAATTAGACGAGGATCAGAGCCGCCCAGTTCGTGAACTCTTAATTGAGTATTCAGATATATTCGCTAAGTCCGACACCGACTTGGGCGCGGCTGTCGATGCCGAGCGCATAATTGAAGTGGGTGATACGACCCCTATCAAACAGCGATTCCGTCACCTCTCGATACACAAGGAGGCTGAGGTAGACAAGATTTTGAAAGATTTGATCGATTGCGGAGTGATAGAGGAATCCCAGTCCATGGAGTAGCCCGATCGTGCTCGTCTCAAAAAAGACGACAGCACTCGATTCTGCGTTTATTACCGCGCCTTAAACGAGGCTACACTCTCTGATAATTACCCCTTACTTCGTATCGATGATTCTATTCGGTCCCTTTCCGGTAATCGTTGGTTCGCTGTCATGGATCTCGCTTCAGGATACTGGCAGGTGCGAATGGACGAGGCAGCACCATTGCACATGACTAATACACATTGATTTAAGCCACTCCTATCGCGAAGATAAGATAGTTTGGTGAATTCAAATCATTTCTCTTTTAGCTCTACATTTCTGATCCCCTAACCATATTTTCAACTCTGAAATTTTTATTCTTTCCGTTGGACTCTTAAAGTTATTGAACACACCCATATCACGTTCATCATTCACTTTGAATACATCAGCTGCAACTAGTTCATTTACCATCAATGAAACATCCTTAAATTTAGATACTGGACCTTTTGAGCCACCTTTTATCGGTGAACCAATGAAACTTTGCACAATTTCGTCAATTATTTGGCAGGATTCAAATGCAAGTTTTGCTGATTTTAATGTTACATTTGCTCCTTGATCACGCAATTTCTGCTTCATTTTTTAAACTTGAGTTTCAACGAGATTATCATTAGCGATGTTGTGTCCTAATCCTCCTCGGAGATTAACGCCTATGTTCCATCTATATTCAAATGCTTCTTTTTCTGTTAATAGAGCAAGTTCATATGCATTTATGTAGAGAGAATCCCACAATTATAACGAAAAATTCCGAAAATGAAACTTCGAGATAGTAGTTTATTTCAACGTTTCGACGATATCCTAATAGTCATCTTCAGGAATAATGAGATACTACAAAAATTATGAGATATATATATACAATCCAGAGACAAAGAGACTAATTCAAGTAATCAGAGATGATACAAACTAAAGAAAAATTAACGTAGAAACAGTTACACGCTAAAATAGATTAAAGGGAAGCAAACTAAGGGGTAATTATACTATCTGACTATAAGAATATAGTCGAAACGTTGAAATAAACTACTATCTCGAAGTTTCATTTTCAGACTTTTTCGTTATAATTGTGGGATTCTCTCTACATCGCGTCAACACGGATATAGTGTTCTATCAATCGAGATCATATGCCAAATTTATATGCCGTATTTATATGCCAAAGCCATAATCGATATTTGACATGACCACACGGAAATGCATTAAGCATTTCAAATTTTGTATTTCGAAAAGGGCGATCACCATCACAATATTTGAAGCTATCATTTGTGTTGCGTAAAAGTAGACCTAGCCGTACGAACGCGCTACTTAATGCTGGCCAACTGTCCACAGTTGTCTCCGATTTGGGCGATTTATCGGGTAAATCCCAGTCATGCTTTTCTACCAAATGTTTCCTCAGGTAAACGGAGTATTCTGACTTCAGATCTAAACAAGACTAGCGCTTGCCAATCAGGAGATGATGAAAAACCGCGCCGTCACAAAATAAGGTATTAAAAGTGTTTACTACATTAATGCTTTCGACAAATCGTTCCTAATTTAGTTGACTGATTGGATTTAAAACTTTGTTTTTGTTACAAACTGGCCCACCCAATCGGTCGGACTTTTTTCTTTCAAATTTATTTGCCATGCTATTTGGAAAATACGGTTCCTGGAATCAATATTCCATCCAGCTTGAACCAGTAAGGGACTGATTGGACTTTATTTTCACAATGGCTGCCTAATTTCGAAAAGGATTTTTATTTACATTGCAGTTAACTTTATTAGTGGATTACTTATATAACAATTGACTGAATATATTTCCAGACTTTTTTCCTGAAAATGATGATGATAGTAATTTACTAGATGATGAAAAGACTGAAGATGTCGATAATAATGACAACGTTAAAGCCTATCCAGATATACCAGGTATGTGACTATCGACGATACATTTCCAAGATTTTATTCCTCAATGATGTTTACAGATAATACGATTTTTCTGTGTTTATTGCAGAGAGTCTTGCGTTGAACATACATAAACGCAGCACTTTATCAGATGGCATTGAAAGACTGACGTTAAAGCGACCAAGAAGTGAGATTGAAACCAATTCGAGGATTCAGTAGTCATCTCCATCCTACAGTTCTAGCACGACACATTCCAGAAGTCAAGATTCATCTCCATCTGCAGTTCTACCCAAGACACATTCGAGAAGTCAGGATTTGTGTCCACCGATGGTTCTACCTAGGACACATTCCAAAAGTCAGGATTCATCTCCATATACATTTCTACCTTCGGAAAACTTTCGAGAAGTCACATTTAACGATCTGACTTATGCGTTTACTGTCTAGGGTCCCCGTAAAGTATGATCCACGAAAATGTTATTTCATGTTAAGAGTGATTATTTGTAAATTTTCAAATATGATATATTGGTAATTTTGAGTAATGGAAATAACAGCTCAAGTTATTTGAAAATGATGAAGGTTACAATCACAAGATGTGTACTTCAGGATTTCAGAAACATTTTAGTTATGTAATAATTAGCGACAAGGTACATGTGCAGGAATCAATTAATAAGGTTGGAGGAGAAAGATTTCCCTTCTATGTCATGGCAGTTTTTTATACAGAAGAATGTGTGTGTTAAGAATTTATGCATTTATTATTGTACATTATTCCACTGCTTTCAAATAAATTTTCCAAAGAAGGGTTGACATCAAGGGTTTCAGTACTGCGTGGTAGATAATGACTGCGAGGATGAGGTATTTTTAATGTATTAAGAAAAGACCCATAAAAATAAGACTTACCACTAAATAATGTCTATTTAATTTTGATTGACATCAATCTTTTTGGGATATTTCTCTTAATCTTTTGAACATATACCTCAACTGATCTTGATATGACCAGTGAAACTGTGCAATCCAGATAAATCATCGTTTTTATATCCATTGTACACTGTTTTGAAGGAATGCCAAAAATTCTTACTTAACTCGTTTGAATCAAAGAAAAGAGACTCCATTTCATAAACTAAATCAATTTTTTCAATACTTTCCATACCTACCATCTGAAGGTATTTTCAAAGCATCAAAAAATCATGATTCGTAGGCATGGAAACACAGGAAACTATGGTTAGAATTTCGAAAAAAGGCTGATCTTTTCTCATTTCAACATGAGCAAATGACGACTTTTTGGCAGTTCTTCACGATGACTGCACTGCAACAAAAACGATGAGTTTCACTCTTCCTATTAAGACCAAATTCAGGTGTTTGTTCATAACATTAAGCGAAATATCGATGTCAATCGGAAATAAATACATTTAGACATTAGTCATGGATTCGGAAACAACTGAAACTTGTTAATCCTTGTTATATAACGGTCAAATGTCATCGAACAATGTTTTGTTTATTTACCAGAGAAAGAATAATGTCTTAAAAGTTATTATGTCTCAGGTAAAGAAAATTGTTTTTAGTTTTTATATGAAAGTCTATATGTATAATGTCTCTATATATTAGTGCATGTTCAATAAATTTTATACGTTTACATAAATTAGTAGTTAAGGTTGTCAAAATGGATTGGAAACGAGGAACTCGTCTGGTGGCAAAATTCCGAGAAAAAAAACGCGCTGGTCATCGGAGAGGAACGGTTTATTTTCGAGATCTTGTAAGAATCAAGTGTCAGGAAACAAGAAATGCTCGACCTAGTTCGGTGTTGTGATACGTAACGGGCACCAGTTTCTACACGTGTTCTGCTGTTGCATTTTCGACGTGTCGAACACGGGGTAAAAACTCGGGACAAACACGTCAAAAAACACCTTAAATGCCCAGTGGGGAAGTTTCGATAATATTTGGAGGTGTCTGAAGTAAGCTCGTCGATTAATTTTATTGCATAAAAGTATGCCTAAAACAGTTCCCCGATTCGACAGAAAGCGAGGTCGAGGAATATGGCCTCGATAATTTTCCAATGGAATAATTCTCTATGCTTTTTCAGGCCCAGGCTCTGGTCTACAGCAGTGCATCGACAGTGCCACGGTATTAAAACCTGCCACACTGGACCGAATGCGCAGCTTGCAATCTAAATTTGCTAATAATGACATCATCTAATGGATGCCGAGAGAAATACCACAATAACGAAGCCAATATTGAAAAATTCTATATCAGAATGATTATATTTGAGAAGCGACGTCTGCGTAGAGGTTTGCTCTCGGAGTCCAGCGGAACGTAGTGCAATCCCGTTCGGGTGACGGGCTGTTTCTGTTTATTCCGCTATGCAATTTAGGCTCAAGCGAGGAAATTCCACGTCGGGAGTGGGTGACGTGGTGTGTGGTACGGTCGATTTGGGTTCATGTATAACTACGAGGTCGTATGTTATTGGGTGGACAGAAGGGTGCGCATCGCAATCTGTTGGTTCTAACATAGGGTTGGGCCCAATCCTTAGTTCCCGGACGATAGTTTTCGAATCGGCCCAGTCCTGGATCTATCAGCAATCTACACCCGGGATTGCGGGAATTGCTTACTCATGTGTTAGGTCGAGTTAATCCTGAGAGTCATTGATTATTCTACACACAAACATAACTTCCTGTGGTGGTCGTAGACCCCCTCATAAACATCTTTCCCGTTGTTTATGCGACGCAGGCGGACCCTTTGTAGCGGCGCTATTCTATATACATCTATTACATCAGTACACACTCTGAGGTTAAAGAGGACCACGCTACCACTATGATCGACTCTGGTACGAGCAAGTGCACACGCTCGACCGGTGAGAATTTTCAGGTACTATGCGGATGTCGAGACAAGCCAGATTCTTAATGTATTCTACCTACGAAACGCTACACCTGGGTATGCTCTGGCCTTCCTTCCGAGGGTACCAACTTCTTATGGAAGCAAACCGGCTGAAGAATTGACATGTCCGAAGGCAGCAGTTGTCCTGAGAGAAACAACGATCTCTGAGGAACCCGAAGAAGATGAACGGGAGGAGGAGTTAATGCTTCGAGTTGTCTACCCCCAAAAACAGTGTAATGATACACCAAAAATGGTTCCTGCAACTGGGATGGAGCTGAGGCGTTGGATAACCGAGCTGTGATCACAGTACCCGATGAGACTGCTAGGTCATCGACGATGGAAACTTCCGCTACAAGAAAAGAAAGATCTGATACACCCAGGTCAGGTGAGGAGATTAGTTCATCAGATACAATTATACTCAGCCCAGATCCTATGTTGGATATCAGTTGGTACGATTTGAGCGTTAGGGAGTTTGGTAGTTCAGAAGAGGACCAGGCAGAAATAGAAATGCAAGCTGACATTGTTGATCCCAACTTAATTGATGAGGAGCTGGAGAGGACGAACCCCGTAGGTCTATCAGTGAACGACCATCGCCAGTTATAACAGCCAACTAAATGCTGACCTTAGCCGTGAATCATTTCACACTCGGAGGAGATAGCGGTCAAAAACAATTCAGCACTCCGTTTTATACTAGTAGATTCAGCAGAGCTGAATCTAATAAAAACCGTTCAATTAAACGTCGACACTGACAAAAATCGAGTCCATTTTAAGAATGGTTTTCTCCATGTCTGTCCGCAAGCCTATTCTTTCCTACAACTTTGCGGGACTATTTTTTCTCTATTAAAACCCTATTCCATACATTACGTTCCCTGTAAAAACATACAGTGCCAACGCTAATTTGAACGTTATAACGACAGAAATAAGGACTTTGAGAACCTGTATAGCGGCGCCCACAATAGAAGAAGAGCAAGTCTGCTTGATTAATTGGTTGGAAAATCGGTTGATTTGGTCGGTTCTAAACACACATCGGGTGGTATATATAATTTAACAGTTATCGGATACAGAGATTGAGGGAAGTGGATGATTATCGTTATTGACCACAATCGGTTGGTTGCGGGATGTAATCCATAGAATTAGGATCGTCGATGTACGATTGGTCTCTGCCGGGATTCGTAGTTGATTCATCGGTTTGTATTAAATTCCTTTCCGGCTATCGTTTCGACACTTTAATGAATATATCTTTAGTAATACATTCTTCTCTCTCGAGTTTTGTATATGTACAGAGTATGGCGAGCAGTGGTTTTTCGCGCCCGAGGGACAATGACGATGCACTGGTGAGAGTTGCATGAGTTGTTTACGGGCAGTGGGATTCGCACCTCACGTTCCAGGGATGCCGTACAGCGTTACACGGGCTCGGTCTTTTAGGGCTCAGATCAGTGTAACGTGTCTGGAGCTGGACAATGCGACATGGAAACGGGCCCACAAGTCTGTGAAGTATTTCTGTGATAGATTAGTTATAATCATTCATATGTGTCATTTTACAGAAAAGGCTGGTATCTATAACAATATAATAATTTATTTCTTATATAGCGCATAATTAAAATAATAATCTATGCGCTGTACAAAGGGTTAATACATTTTCATAAAATCAAGAACTTTCGGTATTATTTCGGTATAATATGATAATCTGTCTTTTATATTTGTATTCATAGGACTCAGCTGGCTGCACGGTGTGTAACTTGTCATGTGGTGTGGTGTATGGCAATAGATAGAGTTATATAAGGGAATATGATTGAGGTTTGGGGTTGGTTTTATGTGGTGTGGTGTATGGCAATAGATAGAGTTATATAAGGGAATATGATTGAGGTTTGGGGTTGGTTTTTGGTGTGTGTACTGGGACAGGGACACACGTGTTTCAGGAGAAGTCCTGCTGGTAAAAACCCGTTCATTACACGATTGGAATTTTCTTCAGTCCTATGAATTACCGACCAACGGTTTCTTTAATACATACATGTATTAAAGAAACCGTTGGTCGGTAATTCATAGGACTGAAGAAAATTCCAATCGTGTAATGAACGGGTTTTTGGGACGCATTAAGTCCGTAAGTATTTGTAAAACAAATGTATGTTTAGATACTAAGTATATTTTATTCAATAAATAACCTATGATTTATTGTGGTATATATTTTGCTGCTTTAGAGCAGGAATTTGATAATAGAATGTGTGTGAGCTATTAAAGAAAGACAATTGTACATAGTGTAAATAAATTGTTGGTGAAGTTGAAATTATGAATCGTATTTATTCGATGGATTGATGGCTCAACAGAAATTCGTGACAAAGTCCCACTCCTACGCTTCTCAGAAAGCGAAGTCCACTGGTAGCACTGACAACACGACAATAGTTACCAAGTCTCCAAGCATTTATGCTCCCTCGGATCTCAATAGGCCGGACACGCAGGTCAGATCCGCCTCCCCTGGAGGAAAGCTGGATTTTCCTAGTGTATTCTGACTCAACGCGGCACCAATTGCAACCCCGGGCGTTATTTTCCGGATAACGATTAAAAAACCGTCCCAGGTCGAAGGCTCGGCCCCAGTCATTTAGAGTCCGGCCAGGAACTCGTTTGTCTTCAGCTTCCCGCTCTCGGCGTCCGTTGAAAGTTCCAGTATACAGTCCCGGACTCCCCAGTCTAGGTCCATAGGACACGTGAATACTAGATCTTTGTATCTCCCCGTAACAGTTCTACAGCAGATCGCTAGTGAAGTTAGCAATGTGAGCGGCACCCGCGAGTGAGCAGTAGGAAAATTAATAAGTACGGTTGTAGGAGACACCGTTCTCCATTCCCGAGTAGGTGCTCTGTCCCCTGCACCCAACCCCAGAGGGATTATGTGTCCTTCCGCTGATGAATATCCTGGTATCATCGACTTCTCGGTCTCGTTCCCGACCTCGGGTGCGACACAGAAGGAAGCCTCATTCAAGCCTCGGGTCGGGGAAGTTAATTCCATCTTACTAGCCATTCAAACGCAAATGGCAGCTTTCAACGAAGAGCATCTACTTCGGATCGTATACCGCGTGGTCTTCGATCCAAAACAGGTGCTTGCAGCTCTTCGTTGAAGGCCGCCATTTACGCTTGAATTGATTAGTAATTCTCCTCATTTATAGAGTCGCATATTATCGGTTTTCGGCATATGCAACTATAGCTACTATGCAACTACATGTTCGTCCTTCAAGCCCAACACGGCTATCGATGCCGATGTGGGGACGTTAAGCGAGTAATAGGGGTTTAGTTGTTCTAGGCCAAAGGTCGAACGGTCGAGAAATTTTCCAAATGTGAAAATAACAATAATTTCTACTTGAATTAGTCGCATACACTCCTAATTCAAGTAGAAATTATTATTATTTTCACATTTGGAAAATTTCTCGACCATTCAACCTTTAACCTAGAACAACTAAACCCCTTTTACTCTTAAAATATTTATATACATGAATAAAATATATATGAATAACATATAAATTGAGAGATTATTCAATGTAAAAGTGTTAGTAAAGTGTGAGCTCTAATAGAATAGATAATATAGATATATTTTAAACATTATTTCAATATTTATATATTATTATTATATATTATTTCAATATTTTTTGTATGAGTTAGATTTTTAAACATTAAAAGTGTTAGTAAAGTGTGATTGAAATAATTCATATCTAAAACAGTGAATATTTATATTTATATGCGTTAAATTCTTATTTTCAATATAAAAAGTAACGAGTAATTAACGAGTGAAATAATTCATATTTAAAACAGTGAATATTTATATTTATATGCGATAAATTCTTGATTTTTAAACATAAAAAGTAACGAGTAATTAACGAGTGAAATAATTCATATTTAAAACATTGAATATTTATATTTGAATGAGTTTTAATGAAAGTTTTGTTATTAAAATGAAGAAAGAAGAAGAACCCAACTTCAAAATCGAAATCAATGAAACCAATAAATCATTTTCACAGTTTAACATTAAAAATTATATTTCAGCAACAAATTTAGTGTCCGCAAGACATTATAAAATTGATAACATTACTGTAATTAATCAAATATTATCAAATGAAACATATTTAATTACTAAACTAATTGATACTTTTGATAATGGTGTTAAAAATCCTATAATGTTCAATACAGTTTTTAATTTTAAAGGAACTTTAGATGAAAACATAATGAATATTCTTAAAACTCCTTCCAATTAAAGAAATGATGATTTAATACTTTCAAAAGATTACAATGATTTGATTAACTTAAGAATTGAAAAAAGACAATTATATTATTTCAATTTTGATAATAAACAAATTATCTATAATGAAAATTCATCAAATGTTGGTATTCAATGTGAATTAGATAATGAAAAATCATATAAAAATATTGGAATTCAATGTAACTTAGATAATGAAATTGTTGCGCCTAAATATAATCCTAATGAAAGCGTTTTATGTAATTGTGGAAAATATTGTACTCGAAGCAATAAATCACACCATCTTAAATCAAAATATCATAACTCAAAAGTAATAATTCAACTCTAAATATTCAAAATAAGATATTTCAAATTAATTATCAATCTTTTAATTTCTTTCTTAAATAAATGGATGGTTTCATCCCAACTGGGAAAAGTGATTTAAAACATTATCTTGTAGCTGGAGGATTAATATTAGCTGCATTATATTTTTACTATGAGAATATTTCAAAAGATTTGATTAATGAAAATAATAAATTGAGTAAAAAATTAAAGAAGTTAAATGGAAACAATCACAGAAATAAAAACAATAAAAAAGTTAATTTTGAAAATGATTTAGAGGATTAAAACAGCATCTTTTAATTTCATATATTTTGACTATAAAAATGAGTGAAAATATATTAAACTTATTACATCTAATATATAAAAATCAACAGAATATTAAATCATTTATTATGCTTACAGGTTTATTTTCTTTTTCAATTTATAGTATAAAACAGTTGTTAGAATTCTATGATTCTTGTAAAATTAGATATACAGAATTGAAAGATAATATAAATTATATTTCAGATAGATTGAATAATATTAAGTGTTGTGAAATTTGTAATAAAAGATATAAAAATAAAAAGAATTTGAGAAATCATAAATATATTCATGAATTAGATGATAAACTCTATAATTCAAATTAAGCAATAGACTGTTAAATTGGCTGAAATATATAACAAGAAAATTAATTTTAGAAAATTATTTGACGCCTGCGAAAAAAATGTAGAATTTCTGGGCTAAGCTAATGTGGAATTGCAAATTTGAAATCGAAGTTTTAAGAAATTTGGGGAATGATGAGATTTTGCGATTGGGTAGATGATACAGGTCTTCGACTCTAGTAGTGGTTTAAATTTTTTAATTGAAAATTCGTCAATAATTGATCGCGAACTTGCGACCGACTTCATTTACTTATGCCTCTAAGCTGGTCTGCAACTTCATTGCCTCCATGGTTGAAGAAAGAGCTCTTCTGATGTCTGCTTCATCATGACTTCGAGCATATCGTGTGGCCTAGCCAGCCGGCCCGGTCCCCGGGCCCGGGCCACGGGTTTGGCTGTCACTCGATATCCTAGAGTCTTGAGTCTGGGTGGGTTGAAGTAGACATTGTCATTTAAAATAACATGCTTATGTTGTTCTGTATGAATTACCCGTGTGTCATGTATGTTGTATTAATTTATTTTAAAATTTGTATTTATTGAATTGGGAATTTTATCCCGGAATTTCAATGTAATAAGGATCAATAAAGAATTGAATTGTCACCTAATACACATGCCATCAGAGGACGCGGAGCCGTATATGACAGCTATGCTATTATAAATTGCTAATCTCACGAAACCTGCATACTCCTAATATCAAACATATTTTCTAAAACGTTTGAATATTGAAATTATATGTTTACACATTTTCATATTTACCGCTTGTAGCCGCTGATGAAATTCACGCCGGCCCTACACACATCGTAGATAGCTTCGTCATTCCACCGGCATGCCAACGTTAGGGTCTGACTTTTATATCAGACTTCCAAATCGTGTATACATCCGCCATTTAACCGAATAATCCGATTTACTTATCATTTCTATTTATGCCTGCCGTTTCTGATATAATCATACATCCTTTACTATTACAATACGTCTTCTAATGATATTCAATGCAATATAACATTTCGACGTTCAAATATAGGTCATTATATAATCACAGGAAGCCATTCTACATCTATGTCAATAATATTTTGCCAGATAGCTTGTTTGCGTACACATAGACCTGTGACGTTTTGCACATCGATTTACGGCTGTCGTTTGTAAAATGACGCTGAATGGTTAACATTGTTTAGGTTTCATAATGGTAACGTTTTATAAGGCGTCAAAAAATAGATTATATCATAACTATTTCTATATTTAGATTAATAATTTATATTTATGATTTTTATAAAAACTAATTTATATATCTATGTACTAGACGTACGAGTAAGAAAGTAAGATTCTTACCAAGAAAGTAAGAATCTTGGATTCTTACTCGTACGTCTCGTACTTGGGTATATGAATTAGTTTTATAATAATTATTCTAATAATAATTCTAATATATTTATAAAAATGAATAAATTATATGTTTTCACATAATAAAAATAAAAAATAGATTATATTATAACTATTTCTTAGATTAATAATTTATATTTATAATTTTTATAAAAACTAATTTATATATCTATATACTAGACGTGCGAGTAAGAAAGTAAGATTCTTGCCAAGAAAGTAAGATTTCTTGGATTCTTACTCGTACGTCTAGTACATAGATATATAAATAGTTTTATCATATATATTTCTGTTTCAATAGTTATTTATCTCACAGATTTTATTATGAATATTTGGAAAAGTATAAATCATATTCAATTATGTATTTACATTTATCATTAATAAAAGAGGATTACAATTAACCCGCTAGATTGTTTAACTGTTTAAGTATTAAATTTGTACATTGTATATTCATAAACTAAATGAAATAAATCACGAATAAGACTGTTAAATTAGCTGAAATGTATGGAATACTGTATGAAATATTAGTGAACCAAAAAAGGGGGTTGAGATATCAATGTATTAAATACATATTATGTTTTATTTCTGAAAATGAAGTAACAGAAGTAATTTATGTTTTAATTCATTCAAGTATGATATTGTTAATTCTTTACATTTGACTAGGATAATACAAGAGTGATATTAGTTAGTTGGCTTATTCAATAAGAGAAACAATGAAATAATACAAGAGTGATACTAACAGTTAAAGTTATTGAATTTCTTGTTAAATCTATTTGAAATCTAGTCAATTCTTGTTAACCAATAGCGCGAATAGAAATCAAAAAGATTTAAATAAAAAAACAATAAGTTACTTTATCTAATACTAACTTATTTAACTTATTGTTTTTTTATTTAAATCTTTTTGATTTCTATTCGCGCTATTGGTTAACAAGAATTGACTAGACGCAGACGAATCAGAAACAATGAAGGTTCCCTGCCAGTGGGGCCTAAAACACTGCGCTTCCCGCTGGCACGAGATTTTTCGCGATTCCTGCACGACACAAATCGCCTCGGTTGTGTTCGGTTGCAGCTTTGGTTCACCGAGTTTAAAGGAATACATAGAACTCTATTTAATAATATCACGGCCATATAATTGAGATTTCGTTCAAAATCCCATTGTTCTGATATTGAGAAAGCGTTTTATAGGACGGCTTACATCCTGTTGAAAGAGATGTGACTAGATCGTTATGGTTAGTCGACCCAAAGATCACAATTCCCGATTCATTACGTATCGTTACATTAAAGTGTGTTTTTTGAGCTACATGTTCTCCCTTCATCCTTCAACTGCCATGTGATGAATCATTTGCATAACTAAACCGTTAATTCTTCAGATGGTGTAGCAAGGAATATATACACGTATATATTCCTTGCTATCTACGGTACATAATGTTGTATTTTCTGTTGTAAAACTGAGTTGGAAGCTAGTGTATATTATTCATAATCGTCAACCATATATGCATACAATTTATGCCCATATGCCCAATAAATATAGCACCATGGATAAAAACTCAATACGCTAAAGTGTATTGTGCTAAAATAATTTGGATACGTTCACATAAAAAATGCTGTTTCTCTGGCCGGGCAATTACCAAAATCGGTAGGTAGGTATGGAATTGTTTTTTCTTTTTATAGAAAAAATATTGTGGGTACACTTTGAAAATGGGGTATGTCGCCGTTAATCCTTTTTACTGGACCAAATTTTTAGTCAAGAATATGATTACCAGCTAGTAGACCACAATGATTAAAGGAAATTGAAGCGTTTGTACAATTACCTATAAAAAAACTATTTATTCCTGAATTGTACAATCCAATCCATAATCAAACTGTTAAATCAGATGTAATAAAATATTCTTATGATGTTGATCTTATTGCCGACATCACAATTCGATTAAAAAGGAAAAAAAATATTTACGAGAATGGAGAGTTTGGTAGTCGGTCAACCACATATATACTGTTGAAACAATTTTATTTTACCCAAATTTTGAAAGAGGGTGGGTAGGCAATATTATTTTATTCAGAAAATGATTATTTGAAACGACGAAATGTCGGGTCGGTCGGGCCCAAGAAACAGGGTTTTCCTTTGGTGTGGCCTTAGGGCTAGTGTACGTCCTCATTCCATAAGCTTTCTTTGCGTGACTCTGCGCGACGATTGCAAATGATTTTATTCTCATAACGTCATTCCCTTAAACTCGAAACGCAATAAGGTTATCATATAAAACAACAGAGCAATTACAAAGTTTCAATTGTATGTAGATTCGCATGCCATGTTTAAATTGCCGCCTGTCCATTTTCAAAGATTGGGCGTCATATTTTATTTCCAGTATCGGCCACCATGGTTACTATAGTAACGTACAGTAGAGAGCTTTCTCTCCATGTGATTCGCATATATTATTCGAATATAACGATTGGCATATCTTTTCCCTCATTATTTCAAAATTGACCGTTTAATTGGTAATCGTAGCTTACTTAAAAAAAATGTCATAGATTTTGCGTATGATATCAACCTGAAGAACTGTATGTGGATTTTCAGTCTTCCATCGTCACTGCTGCAGCAAGGTGGGTGACTGATTTAAAGAATTTGGAATATGGGAGTTTAAGACAGCTACCTAATTTACCTGTGACTGTATGCAAATCGTGTATGGCGGAAATGGCTTCGTCAGAAAATGCTACACTTGGCGGTTGGTTTCTCGGCTTCAATGGATCGGACCAGGCAACCACCACCGAAAAGGCCGGGTTTAAACCTCATCCGCGGTGTAAATACATACATCATGCCGATTACAAACCGTTTCACGTGAATCTTCTAATACAGGTCACTACTTACGTTATTTTCGGCATTGTCATCTTTGGTTTCGGCACCAATTTACTGTCTTTTATACTTCTCAGCAAAGAACGTTCAAATAACACCAGTATATTCTATTTGAGGTGTTTGGCAGTTGCGGATTTCTCTATTTGTTTGTCTTATATTATATTTGACATTCAGTACTGGCTCTACAGTCACACATTGTTACTGGACATGACTGCTGAAATAAACCATACTATGAAGCGCATGTACACCTATACTCAAAACATACGCATCTTATCATCAAGTATCAGTGATCTGATCACATTGTTGATAGCTATTGACAGATATATCGCTGTTTGTTGGCCCCTGAAAGCTGTCAGAATCATAAGCATGAAGAGAAGTTATATCTGCATCATTCTGGTGGCAGTATTGTCAGCCTGTGATCAGTCTCGGGATATTTTCAAGTATTATACTCGTCGTTCTATCAATCCGTGCACTGGACACGAGAGATGGACGCGTAGGTTCACTCCATTTGGGAAAAACAAGTACTTGAAATACTATAATGTCTTTGCCCGCGCTCCTATAATAACTATAATCCCGACCATGATCGTGGTTGTTATAACCATCCGATTGATTTTCACGTTGAGACGCGCAAGGTCAGCGAGAAAAACCATGTCTACATACAACAAAATTCTCAACAGTAACAGCACCAGCAACCCTAACAGCAATGACCTTAGCCTAACATTGACGTTAGTTCTCATCTCGTGTTTGTATTTAGTGAAAAAAGCCTTTTTTCTAAGAGCAGCAATAATCAATCTTATTTTAACTCTGAACGGCACGATCGGTAGAAGCTCCTCATACGCGATATTGAACCAACTCCAAAATATCATCAGAATGATCGTAGCATCTAGTAATTTTATCATCTATTGTGCGTCGAGGCGTCGATTTCGAAATCAACTGAAAGCAATGTTTTCGATCAATAAAAAGGCACGAAGACCAGGCTTATGTGCGGTATGATTTTGCTCAGAAGTTGCTTACAGTTAACCAGTGGATAGTAGTGATAGTGATAATTAAAAGTTCATTAATCCACCGGATAGGCCCTTCAAATTGATACCTCGTTTCTCATCAAATCTCGAAGCAGCCCGCGTCTCTCCCAAAAGCCAAAGTCCGAAACCTGCATCATGTTGCTTACAGTCGACTCTTTATTTTTAGAATGGACAGTTTCTGAGTAACTGCAAAGTTAGGGTTATCAGGCCAGGGGATGAGGGGACGAGTCACCAACACTTTTCAATTTCATAATTTTTTTTCTATGCAAATGGGAGACAGAAAGACCTTCTTAGCATCAATAATATAACATAACAATAATATAACAATAATGAACATAAAATTGCAAATAAGAACGAGTTAAAACTAGAAAAGGTGAAAACATCTTAGCTCATTAAAGTCATTGTAGTGTAAAAACAAGTGAATGAAGGGCATTTCTACCTGATGAGCTCAGACCACCATTCTAAAGTCTTCTATATCCTATTGTAAAAACAGGAAACTCGATATATATTAATTTCATATATAATCGCATAAAACCAAGGGAAATCTAGCTTATGGCTCATAAACGAGAATCTTAGCTATGCATTGACGTGGTTTTCGCCGCACTTACCCAACCTAACTTTTGAAATAATCATACTTTTATAGATTAGGGGTCCCCCAATGCCAGGTATACCAGTACATTGGAGCTGAATTTCACAGGGAGTCCCCCAATGTGTTTAGTACTATCACTACAGGGAAAATAGTCGATTTTAAATCCTCGATTTTATTATCAATATGTCTCTCAGTACCCTAAGATTTTATACATATAACAGTTTACCATCACGTCCTCTATTTGTGTAACCATGGCAACTTTAATGGGAGCCCTGCAGTTTATTTTAGGTACTATTTCAGGCGTCCTGCACCTACGCGTCTTGAGGCATACTGACCTAATTGTGGTCTCATACCCGACTAGTTACCGAAGTTCAGAGTATGATTGTTTTTTAAATAGTTTTAGAAAGAATAGGGAAACCCTAGTTACACATGCAAAATCAAAGCTCTAGAACAATAAAAAACAACAATACCAGTAATAGGGGTAATGGGCTTTCAAGCCAAAGGTCGAATGGTCGAGCTCATTAAAAACAAAACATTAAAAGTAATTTTAAACTATAATATATTTTCATAACCGTGTGCATTTTATATTATAACTAAATATTTATTCTAAGATATTAATAATTTAAATTTTAAAAGCATATTGTATTAAATCAATTGGTCGCTCCACTTCGCTACCGCTCCGCTCCGCGACCAATTGATTTATTTTCAATACACAAATTCATATAATCAAATATATTTTTATAATAATAATTATTCTATTATTCAACTGAAATACACACGGTTATGAAAATATATTATAGTTTTAAATTACTTTTAATATTTGTTTTTAATGAACTCGACCATTCAACCTTTAACCTGAAAGCCCAATACCCCTATTACTCTTAAAATAATCATATACATGAATAACATTTAAATTGACAGATTATTCAATATAAAAGTATATATTTACAACATTATTTCAATATTTATATTTGTATGAGTTAGATTTTTAAACATTAAAAGTGTTAGTAAAGTGTGATTGAAATAATACATGATATAAATCATTGAACTTCTAAAATCAATTTTAATAAAAAATTTAGTATTAAAATGGAAGCAAATAAGTACTACCGCGCAACATGTAATATCAATATAGATTAATCCCAAAAAGCAAGACACAATAAAACTAAAACACATTTAGAGAATAAATTGAAACTAGAATATAACGATGATATATTAGAAACTAAATTAGATGAATTAAAGAATGAAAAAGAAACATACAAATGTGATACATGTAATCAATCATTCAGTGATAAAAGATATTATAATGAACATTTAAAATCTAAAAGTCATATTAGAAATAAGAATAATGATATTTTAAGGAATGAAAAAGGATGACGTTAGTCGAAGAAATGGAAGAGGATTCTAAAATGTTAATCAATTTTAATAAAAATATATATTATAAATGGAGGAACAATCACAAGCTATAAATATAAACAATGATGGTGTAATAAATATATGCTATAAGAAATGTAATAAGTGTGAATTGAATAAATCATTAACAGAATTTCAAAAAAATAAAACTAAAAAAGATGGCAAACAAACATATTGCAAAAGCTGTACTAAACTATACAATAACAAATTTCTTGAAAATAATCCAAATTATTCAACACAATATTATATGGATAATATTGAAAAATTCAAAGTTAGAAATAAACAATGGAGAGAAAATCACTCAGATTATATAACAGAATATATGAGAGAATGGAGGGATAATAATAGAGAATATTATAAAGCGTATCAAAATAATTATAAGAAAGAAAGATATCAAACAGATTTTAATTACAAATTGAAAAAATGTTTAAGATCTAAAGTATCAAAATTATTCAGTAAAGAAAACCACTCAGTTACACTAGCACATTTATTGGATTGTTCAGATAAATTTTTTAAATCATGGATAATATATCAATTCCATGATAAAATGAATATAAATAATTATGGCAATTATTTTCATATTGATCATGTGTTACCAATATCTAAATTTGACATGAATGATGAATATGATAAAAAGTTACTTTGGAATTGGAAAAACCTGAGACCTCTTGAAAAAAAGGAAAATATGATTAAACATGACAAACTAGATTTACAGTTATATTTAGAACAGTTAACAAAAGTAAAGAAATTCATTGAATTATGGAACAATAATCCAAATAATGAACAATATGTTGAATCATTATTAAGTGGTTAAAGATTAATATATCTCAAATAAAATATAATAAAAATTACATACCTTCAACTATCTATTATTTCTATTTTAATTTTTAATATTTTCTTATACAATTCTTTTCAAAAGAGAATACTTTATATCGCAAATAAATGTCCCATTTTTACACATGTGAATCACACGTGTTTTTTAAAAGTCACATGTGTGATTTTTTGTAAAGGTAAACCTTTGACCATACATTTGACAGATTATCCATAAAATTCAGTAAAATCTTTCCCGTCAGTATTTTCTAATATCATTTGTATCAATATTTCCTCCTTAAAGATATAGTTTATTCCAATGTTGACAGTGAGAGTAAATTGTAGTATATATAATTCCCATCCATGAATTGTATGTTGATATGTATTTTTAGCAAAACTATTGCGGAAAAGTCTCACGTCAAAGGCAGGTAGTGGTAAAAAAAAAGAAATATTTTAAGGGCAAAATTAAAAGACGCAAGGCAAACACACTTATTGTTACCTCTTTCCTATCATTGTTTTGAAATTTCAGTATTTAATAAAATTGATTAACTGTTGGTGATTAATTGATTTTGTTGTTCTTTCTTAATTGACATTTGATTTGGAAGGTTGTCTTACTAGTCATAAAGGTCAAGCTAAAGCATCAAGGTAACGCATAATACAGTCAAACTTGTTTACGTCTCAGTCTCAGTTGCAGCAGAGCAGGGCGGTTTTTATGTTTATTATGACGATTAAATGACAATCTACACTTAGCAAAAATTGGAAATATACCTCCACCAATAATGACACAAAGAGACGTCTTCAATGTCAACTTATCCAAATGACGATTAGCCAGTTTGACTGTATGATGAAAAATGTTGATCTTCAAAATTTGTCAGCATATTAACTCCATCTCACACGGCATTATAGGGACTCAAAAAATTGAATGTTTTTCTAATGCAAATTACTATCAGCAAAATTTACTGATATTAATTGTTCAACATACAAGTACAGAGTATATCATCCACTCGTCCACAATCTAGAATTTGACTACCAATTTATTGGTTCCAGTCACCTAAGGCCTTTCAACTCTGGACTTGATTCCAGCAACTAGATGTTGACTGTCAAAGATTTTCCTAATTCCTGAATGCTTTCTCTGGTTTTAAAATCAAATCAAATTCAATCTTGAATACAAAATTTTGTGTATATATCTATATTTTATTGAACAAAATTCTACCGAACACGGATTTTGAAGTGAATAATGTAATTATATGTATTGATTTATCTAGAAAAAAAATTTCAGCAAATTTAACTAACGTTGATCAAGACCACGCTCAGTCAAGTTCCGGTATTCGTTTATCATCAGACACACTGTCTACCCCTGACGAAACAAGTATTTTGGCTACACCATTAGAAACATCAACACCGGATCAACTTGCTCAAATTATTCAGCCACTTCCAATGTTCATACCAACTGAACTCTTTCCTTCTGTAATAGAACCATCGAATGTACAAATTTCTGATTTAAATCATATCATAGGAGAGCAAAGAAAAAGAATCGAAATCTTATAAGCAAATTAAAATCATGCGTTTGTAGTGAAAAATCTGGATCTGTCATACAAAGCATCGACACTGTTAAGCCGAGTGGCAGTGGTATTCTCAGGGCAATTAAGTTTACCCCGAAACGAGTGTCTGTGGTAAATTTGAGTAAGCTGCATCATGTAGTGGTTCCATCGTCCATGGCATATCGCCGGACTCTTGAAGCCCGTGCGTCGCAGTTAAAATCAATGTGTGATGAAGTACCATCTGGTGATAAAAATGAATCCGATTCTGCCTGTACCTTGGGACGTTTAATGACTAAATATCCAAAAATCACCAACATAGCATTGGAAAAAAACAGTTACATGACACGTAAACAACTTACACCATCTGAGAGAGTCGAGCTTAAACTACGGCTTCGAATGCCAATGACAAAAATGCTTGATCTGAAACATACATTAACACGGTTTCAATATATTTCCACCAGCTGCAAACATCCGCAGAGAAATTGAAAATCATAGTGACCAGTTCATTCCATGATTCGTAGCTGGAAAAAAGTCATTGAAATTAATAGTCGTACGCCTGAGTGTAAACCTGCCAAAAACGTTGTGATGATGTTCCAGCCGAGATTGAACAATGTCTCCATACAATAGAATCAGAAGGGGAATATAACACCGATTCTGAGTTTCATAATGAACTCTGGTTGAAAATTGGTGTCGATAAGGGTGGGGGTTCAACCAAAATGATTATGGCTGTTGAACATTCTATAAACCCTAACATAATGAATTTCATAATTTGAGTTTCATAATGAACTCTGGTTGAAAACTGGTGTCAATTAGGGTGGGGGTTCAACCAAAATGATTATGGCTGTTGTAAGTTCTAAAAACCCTAACAGCACAGATTCCTCCCACTTGCTAGGCTATTTCGAAGGAGTTGACACGGCTACTTACCTGAACATGATATTCGGATCCTTAAGAGAACCACTCGAACAGCTTGAGCAAGTGAGACGACTCTCGGGGGAAGAAGTTAATGTGCAGAAATTCTCCAACGGTGATTTGAATTATATGTGTACGATGATGGGGCACTAAGGTTGTACATCATCATATCCTTGCTTTTGGTGCCTTGTGAATCTCGAGCAGCTCCGGAGAAAAGACGGCAGGCCACATTCGCCATATGAAGCGTACCCTCGACGGACAATCGCCACTTACTTGCCCAATGCTGAAAGAGCAGCGGCTGGTCAAGGTGGACCATTAAGTCACAGCATCTCAGATAAGATAAGATCATTCAAACAGTTTTGTTGGTAACCATAACAAACCTTTGAAAATCGATGACCATAGTTTCATTAATAATCCAACTATATTAGTTTCTGCCCTTGACATATCCTGAGCCGAAATCCCTATACCTCGAACTTTTCACGCGATTCAGTGTACTACATCACTTATATACTGCATGCCGCCTCCTAACAGAATCCGAAATTGACCAGCTAGAAGCCCAATGTAACTGGTGAATGGTTTCCAGCCAATTTCTCAGAGAGTACAATTACCCCATAACTACACGTACTTATACACCATGTTCCCAACTTCGTACGAACATGGAAATCATTTGGGATATTCGGGGAACAGGGCTTGGAAACAGGGCTTATAAACCAAGGTATATATTCCACCAAGTGCCTCAGAATCCGACAGAATAAACGAAAATGTCATTCCTACTATTCCTGTTTCCTGGCGCTAAATTTAAAATCACCTTCTCCCGGATTTCACCGCTCTGCTCGTATCTTTGTATATTATCCTGTTTAATGTCTTTCGCGACCGGTTGTTCCGGGTCCGCGTTGATTCAATTTAACCCTTCTGGTTGAATTGGATTTGTTATTATTACGTATATCTTCTGAGTGCGGGGTTCGAACCCTTTCAACTCGTTTATTACTTAAGAACATTTGTTGCTCATGCATATTATACTATAACCTTTGTGATATTTTAACTAATCTTTACATATCGTCTCGTGTCCGCCGTGACCTTTTGCAGCCGGTGTGCGGTTGCCCGGCTCCGTTCTCATTGTGGCTGGAAGTCAGCCAACCTTGAAGTCACGCAACACGCGTAACCAAACACGCGTGTCCAGGCTTTTGTTCCAGTCAATGTGAGCGCGGCGGGGACAATCGCGGGCTATAAAAGCACGCGGAGCGCGAGATTCAACAACAAACCGTTCACTCGGACTGTCCATGCAACTTATACGCTTGCAAGCGCCGCAGAAAACGTAAACGCTAATTCCTGTATTTGACTGCACTTACCAGTGATTATAATGTAAAAACCTACCCGTCCGTGTCCCCGTGTCCACATGCGGGCACCCGGACCGCGCTAATTCATTGTAAATAGTTATTAGCCCGGATATTGTCCACGGGTTTATTGATGTTCAGGGTCGGCGTTGTCCTAGGCAGAGGCCGCGTTGTCCTCGGCGGACATGGTTGTCCGCCCTGACACTGTGTTTGTCCCGGACTCCGCGTTGTCCGGGAGCCTCGTATATAGTGAACGTGTTCGAAATGACCGACCGTGAAAATGGTGTTAAATATAATTGGAAATTAATTCGAGGCTCATATGCATCGGATTCCAGGCGGTTATACTGCAAAATAAAAAATATATTAGTTACTAATTCAAAATTAGCATCGGGCCGTTTTTTTTTGAGTTATCGTGGACTTGATCGGAGTGAAGAAGAGAGTCAGAGTCAATTAGTCTAACTTTTAGGGCACGTGGAATCTGGTCAGCTGAGAAGAGGCCAGTCACGCTACCGACATTTTGTCCCGCAGAGGGTTCCAGCTGAATATCTCGCCTCCAAGAGGACGAGGGGACCTGGACGTACCCAAGAGATAGGGGGCGCCCCGAGAGGATCCTGGCCGTTCGTGGAGGCCTAAGTTGGGTGGAGGCGGGACAAGCACAGCTGCACAGGAGTTCCTTGTCCCCCGCGAAATCCAAATATTACAGGGAAGCTATTTTGGTTACGTTGATTTGAGCCAGAATCCATCAGGAAATGTAGCAAACGTATAATGATTTAAGAGATTTGATCAGGTGACTGGTTTTACGGATCATAGTTCCGTGAAATTCATTCATTAACTTTATAAAGTCCTAAAATTGTGATAAATTTATGACGAAAATGATTTCAACATCCGCCATGCTGTTTCAATAATAATGCAATTGTTACGCATCGGCTGTAGTTATTCCAGTTCAAGTTCAAGGTTGCCAAGGAGCTCATTAATAATAATGGGGCACATTAACATAATGAATTGCAGAGTTGTACGGCCGTGAGCAAGTGATTCGACATTTAAGTGAAGAAACAAGCTTGGATCTTCCTTATGAACAATCCGATATGCCAATTTTGTCCGGAACGCACCGCGAGGGACCTATCCCGGCAGAATATGATGAGCATTTAGTAATGTAGTCCAATAAAATCAAATTTGTGACAAATTTTGGAAAAATAATTGTCTTTCAGAGAGAGATCTGATAACTGCATTGGATATCAGGATAAGGTTTACCTCGTTGAGACATATTGTCTCTGCTGACATGATAAGTATTGTAGCTGAAAAATTTACCCACTATGAAAACCTCTTCGATTACCCTTTAGATTCAGCCATCATCGGAATACAAGCTATTAGACAACTAAATGGGGTAATTGAATCGAAGTTTATGTTTTTGTCACTAGACAAGAAAATTGCTATCCCACTACGGAATTTTAGTTAAAAAGGTTGCGTTATATTTCTTAATGGATTTCATTTTTAATGCAATTCATTGATTAATTAAGTGTTTATGATAAGGCTAGCGTAGTTGTCATCATCAAGAATTAGAGCAGATTTCAGAAACAATAAGAAGATGAATTAGTAATCTAAGAATGATATGACTGTATCAAAATATATTGCACTTAAACAAAAATATGAAATCATTACCATAAAACATATGCATCGTTGGCTATACCATATTTCTTTTGGTTTAATACGTAATACTGCTGTTGGTTATATATCTTATAGAACATATCAGATAAAGCTCCACTTAACCAGCAATTCTTCAAACATGTCATTTCTCGTGGTTGAATTTGTTGGTGAGGAGGATGGTGCAACAGAAATCGTACCAGCAAGCTCCCTACAAGATGATGATAGATGTTACTGGCCTCCATTTACACAGCATTCCAAAGTGGATGCAGCAGTGAAAAATCACGTTCATCCTAGTGATTCATGTAAATATTCTGAATGTAAAGTTCTAGCAAAGAGTGGTTAGTTGAACTGTGTGTATATGTAACATATTAATTTTACAAGGATGGTTTATAAGTGAATGTGAAATGGACCAAGGTATCTGAATTATCTAGAATTTATTAGCTTTGAGGAATATTCAATGTGGATTTGTAACACAATTTAAGATAATGTACTTTCTTTTTGGCTTTTTAAATCATTTGAGAGAGCAAGATACAGGCTTCAAAAATCATTCGACCAGACAGATGTCAACTAAACGGATGACCAGTCAAAAAAAAGGAAGCGTAAAATAAAGTAATTGTTATAGATATCTATTATCATTATTCAGTACTCTTGTTATTTTCAATTTTGATTTGCAACTTGCCTCAATATTTACTGATGATTTTTCGTTGTCCTACAATTTTGATTATAGTCAAGATCTGATATACTAATGGCCACCAACGACTCCTGTAAATTGACAATTTTCACAGACTTGTTGTGACCTTGCTTTAGTTAATGAAGATGGCTTGAGTGTGGGCTTAGCTGGTCGGCATCTACTTTTACCATATCAGTATTTATAGGTCATATTATCTGTAGGCCAATAGGCCGAGTCAATTGCTAGAATTATTTCATATTTGATTAGATGTGTTAATTCCATGTACATTGATTGAAGCTAACAGAGTTGAGATACTTCGTAACTGTTAACCCATCCACCCCACCTACGGTATAAATAATTGGAAAGGAAATGAATTGAATATTTCGTACTTTCTTCTCATTCCTAGACAGAATCCACGATCTATATCATCATCCGAAGATGACGAAGAGCCACAGCCACAATAAAAAAGAAAGCCACTTAGAAGTATTCCAGCCAACTATCCATCACCTCCGGTATCACCATCACTCCCAGCATCACCATCACCACAACCTCGACAAAATTTAGCTTTACCTAAGCCATCAACACCATTAACATATCAACCAGTACTCTTTCCTATGCAAGGTAGAGCACACATAGCTGCACTAACACCTCCATAACCAGAATGAAGGAGACAAGTCTATATGAAGAAGACCAGCAGTTTTAGAATGGCAAGAATTCGGTTATTTCTACCACAACAGAAATTGGGGGTCTTTCTGGGAAGAATTTGTTTTCAATAAGAATTTAACAGGTGCTTTACATGCTGCTTCATGGGAACAAACGTTGGTGCGAAGAGGGGATTTTACAAAAAGCTTGACAGCCAGCATGGCCCCGCTGGTTATTTTCAGTATTATTGCAAATTTATTTTATGAATTTATTCTTTGTTTTATGTGCTTGGTATTGTTTGTCGTCAGTTGACAGCCCTTAATGCAGTCACTATATATCACTGGTCAGGTATCTTAGATGGACGATCTTAATCTGAAATGAAGAAAGGCTCTTGACAGTTGCCCAACTTATTGATTTAAAATTTAATCAACAGATGACTTGTCAATTGATGAAATTTCAATGCTAATCACAAATATTTTTGAACAAGTACTAGTAAGTGGTGATTTCTCCCGGTACCTAATCCGAAATATGAGGATTATGGGGATTATGGCAACTATTGCTTTGAATGTTTCACTTAAGTCATATGAAAATTTTGAGTAGGATTTTGTTCGTCAAGCTGATGAGGCATTTATAAGATCATCAATCGGGTAACGGTATCTAGTGTAAGCTAGTGTATTACGTCCTTTTACCTGAAAGTCTTACTGTCACTCATGTATTTTCGAACAATTTTGATGTAGAAGTAATGAACATCATAGAGTTAAGTAAACTTGTCGGTATTGCAAAAATATATGCAGCTAATGATGAGGAACGGACATCTGATCCCCTTAACTCCTTGCAGGTGGTTCATAAGTTACATTTGAAGACTTGTGCTTAACTTTTTTTGAAACATCAATAAGATTCTTGTCAATGGTTTACAACGCTATGTAAAGAATATACACCCAGAAAATCTTACCGCATTTTTTCTATCTGACGATAATACCATTGATATCAAACCAGCAATCTTTTTTATAATTTCAAAAAGAAAAGCTGTAAAAATTTGTAAAAGATCGCAGCTACAAAGAATGACTTTAGAAGCAGTTATATTGTCACAACATATGAACACCTGGTCAGTTTGGTGTAGCAATCAGTCGCGTAAGATCACTAGACAATCTACGTGTCTTACATTACACGCCAAAAATAACGGTATGCATCAAACCCCCATTAGGCGTTATCGATTTTTATTTGGAGCACTTAACGGCCTCTGCAAATTTTGTCAACGATATCTCATGTTGTGTTTCTCGTGATGGCATATGTTGTGGCCCTATCAATGCAATTAACTTTGATTCAGGATGTCAGAAGAAGTTTCAATTCGACGAAAACTGATTTGCGAGTCATGGATTATTATTTATCAGTTCAAACAAATAATTTTGATAGCAATCTCTCTTCACTTTACCCTTCCACAATACCCTTCCCTGCAGTTCTCGAAAATAAGATAGACCAAAAAAGAGTTCTCGATGATATCTCATCTTATGCATGCAGATTACAATTTGTACTTCCCATATATCTGGTCAAATACAAAACTATGCTTTTTCGAAATGTCACATGAAAATTGCATGGTCCCTGCTTATAAACTACTTCCAATTAATCATTACTATTAGGGTACTGGTACTGTGCACAGGTCATGCACTCACTGTACATAATCGAACAGCTTGCATGGAAAGTAGTACAGTAATTAAATTTTTATCATACGAAA